>NW_021915187.1:0-1193 GCF_006229205.1 Suricata suricatta | reverse complement strand
AGTGAGGGGGAACAGCAGGTGCCTAACGGTCCAGAATTCGGGCTGTCTGCCCTCATAGCTTCAGTAGTGTCCCCCATGAGATGCCACGGGGCTAACATGTGCCAGGAAGGTCAGGAAATGGAGCCAAGCTAATGGCCCCCACGGGAATGGGGAATCCTAACAGAGACATAATCTACAACCCTGGGCTCATTAGCTGTGCTCTCACCAACTCCATTTTGGGTTTATGACTATGTCTTTAAATTACAAGCCCAGGAAATTAGTAGGTTCAAGCAAAAAGACCCTTGGTACCTTCAGTGAGTAAAAATTGCATATGAAAATGGTTATGCCAGATGAATAAAAATTTTTTGTGTGCCAATTTTCAGAAAAGGTCAAATTAATTTCCAGTGGTTAGCAGAAATATAGCCTTTAAGGAGGGCTCAACCCAGGGAATCTGAAAAGCCATAATCAGGTCGACTGTTGGAGAGTCGGGCACTCACTTTTTAAAATAACATTTTAGGGAAAGGAACCCAATGATTAGGTTTGGTTCTCAAGGACTGATTGCAGTTGTTGAAAATAGCCATTCTTCCTTTTTGCCTGTATACGTATAGCCACAAAAAGCCAAACTCCTGGGGTATTTTCTCTTATAAAATTTTTAGAATTAAAAATATCATGTGAAAAGGGTTGGTATGTCTCTGGCGTGACCCAGAATTTCCTTAAAATCTACCAGGAACGCACACAACTATTTCCTCACTCTGTCAGCTAAGAAGACCAAGAAGTGATACAGCAGTGTGGTGAGCACGCCCAGGGCCCAGATCTTGAGGCCTAAGACCATTCTCCACGGAGCCAGGGCTCTGTGGGGAAATAGCTGATTTGGGGACTGGGCAGGAAATGTATAAGACAGGCCTGGTGCTTCTTGTAGGGACAGAAAGTAAGAGAGTGAGAAAACACAGACACACAGACACACACACACACTCTCCTGGGAACATGTCAAAGGGACACAGGAGCCAGCTGAAAGGCTCCCAGTGGCCGAAGCAGGGACAATGTGAACAACAACATAAATAAAATAGTTTTGGATTACAAACCAAACTATAAATATCCATGAGTTCCTCCTGACATGAAAAAATAATTGAATAAAGAAGTAAATAGGGAGAGGAGATAAATTTCACCTACAGGAGAATTAGAAATAAAGCATCCGCTTCACCCTCGAAGAGGTG
>NW_021915186.1:0-1193 GCF_006229205.1 Suricata suricatta | reverse complement strand
GCTCTCACCACGTGTCTTCCCGAGACAGGCGGTCAGGGGAGAAAGGAAGTGTTTTGTTGGACTGCAGTGGGGCGAACGCCTCGTGTCTGGATTTCGGGGACCTGGGGTCACATACGCCACACACTGCGTGACTCTGGCGGGCTTCAGCTCCCTGTCCTCTTCCTCACGCAGACGTTGAGGATCAGGGGCAGGCTGACTAACGCATGAGAAAATAGTACACAGAAAGCACCCGGTCAACGTCTTTTCTGTCTTTTCTGTCCTGTTTCTCACTGGTCCGGCAGTGGATGGAGACCCCCATTTCGTCGTGGATTTCCCCCTGAGCAACCTCACTGTCTGCTTCACCATCGACGGACAGCCGGGGGACATCCTCAGGCTCATCTCTGATCATGAGGGTTCTGGTAAGTTCTGCCCTCCCTTGTGGCCTCCGGGCAAGGGCAAGGTAGGTACCACAGCCCCTTCTGTCCTCAAGACAGACATCCGAGTGTTTAAGGTCACGGACACTGAGGGTCAGGGACGCTGAGTTGGCAGAAGTGGACCGTGTGCAGGGCCCTGCTCTCAGCGTGACTCCTGTGGCCTTGGGCACACGTCCCTGGCGCACTTCCCCTCGAAGCCCCGTCAGGCTGTGGTCGATAACGGAGGTGACCAGGTGCCGTGTAGGTCATGCCTTCCCTTTCGAGAGCTGTAAGGTGGGAAGGCTGGAGTCTCTGTCAGTTCCCCGACGACACAGATGCTGAGCCCACAGCGCTGTGAGCGTCCAACGCGGGGCTAGAAAGGGCTCTGATCTCGTCAGTGTGTGGAGGGGCCGGATGGAAGAGGCCAGTATGTGAAAAGCCCCCGAGTCACATGCAGGGAACGGTGCCCGAGGGCTGGCTGTGTGGCATTTCTCAGTTCTGAGAGGGTGCGTTTCTGGAAGGCTGTCTTATGGAGCGTCCCACGGCCGGGTGACCCTACAATGTCCTTACATAACGTGGGATCCTGGGGCTCCTTCCCCACCCTGTTGTCTCCAAGGTTTCCCAGCCTTTGAGCTAAATGTCAGCTTGTCCTCGCTCTGGCTCAGCAGTGAGATAGGGGCTTGGGAGGTGCCCGCCGTCCCGCCTGACTGTGCCCTCCCCAGAGTGCCCGCCGTCCCGCCTGACTGTGCCCTCCCCAGAGTGCCCGCCATCCCGCCTGACTGTGCCCTCCCCGGACTGCCC
>NW_021915185.1:0-1193 GCF_006229205.1 Suricata suricatta | reverse complement strand
ATTAATTGAACGTGTCCCTAAGGAATAGAACTCAAAGTAAGCAGCCCCAAAATATTGCCCCAACTCTGTCACTGTGTAGTTTGTAACTTCAGACAAAGCCTGAAGCACAGAGCAGGGCTCAATAATATTCTGTTATTATGGAAAGAGACAAAAAAGCTGCAAGTGCCAGGGAGACTGAGTGGGAGAATGACCTAGGGAAGCTCCCACATCAGCCAATTTTTCCTATATCCAAGAATGAAGACTTGGGGATAGTTTTTACCTACTGGACACCTTTTGCTTAGTTACTATGGTGCCATCAGAGGAATAGGAGATTTGGGGTCAGGAGACCAGACTCATAATCCCAGCCCTGACTTCTGCACCTTTCACTCAGCCTTCCTGGGGCTTCATTCTTTCCTCAGTAAAACTGGAGTTGGGGAGGTTATACAGATCAGGAGGTTATAAAAGATTCCAAGTTCCCTCCTAGCCCCGGGTACCTCTCTACATAGGTCAACTCCCCTATGTCAGATCTCCCTGAAAAGAGGTCTCTTAGCTGAGCCCTCTCTCTCTCTCCACATTGTTCTCAGGGTTCCTTTGTGGAGCCGCAGTGAGCATCACCTGCCAGTAACTGCCTGGTGCCTTGGCCGGCTTGAACTGGCCTTACCGATGTTTCCTCAGGTCAAGCCTCAGCGCGAGGCTGCTCCTGCAGGAATAGCTCCTCTGCTGTGACTCACCCTGCTCCCTCCTCTTCTTTGTGCATCTGAAATCTCTCCTTCATCTCTCCTTTGACCAGGTTCATCGTCTCTGAGCTGCACTCTCTCCATCTGTTGAGAGCATTAAATCCAACAGTTTCCAATGGGCATCCCCTTCCTTTCTAAAACTCTATGCTCCTGTGATACATAAGGCTGTAACCATGTGAAAAGTGCATTTTTAAAATGTCATCCAGGTCACCGCTGGCAACTTGAGCACTGACCCACAAAGTCCGAGCTGTGGTTCCCCTGGGACCACTTTGGTGGCTGTATTTCCCGGAGCAGGGCAAGTGGTTGACTTCTGTGTCCACGCCAGGGCTGGGAGGGGCATCCTCTCTTCCTCTGCTCCTCTGCAGTCCGTTGCTTCTCCGTTGTTCCCCTGCTTGTATGAAGTCTAGTTCCAGTAACAAGATCGTGCATTCCCATGATGCCCACGCTGCTTCTGCTTTTACGACACATCCTGACTAA
>NW_021915184.1:0-1193 GCF_006229205.1 Suricata suricatta | reverse complement strand
TTACTCTTATGGCAGATTATCTAATATGTCAATAGATGGTTTTCAAATATTAGGCAATATTAAGTCATCCTCTTTCCATTATGTCAGCTCTTGCTAAGTTTGACGTACACATTTATGGATTAATTTTTTTATTTACTTTGGCTAGCATGTTCATTATTGACTATGCAAAACTTTATTATTATTAGACAAGAAAAGACATTTAGAATTTTGAGGAAATACAACTGAATTTGAAGTGATTGTTTTCCATCTATAGATGAAAATTTTAAAGCTATTAAAAGTTTTCATTGTGTGATTTAATAAACAATAAATTTAGAAAAAATATACTATCCTCTCTACTGGATATTCTATTTACGTGGGAATTAAACAAGTAGATTATGATAAATTTCTTAAATTCTACATATAGTTGTTAGTGAAATCTGCCATTACATTCTGGGAATATGGCAATAAAAAAAAGCAGGTTATCTAACATGATGATTTACTATGGAGATTTTATGTATTATCATTATTTTCTTTGCTTAGAAGATCACTCTACTTCTCCTCAACTGTCTAGTCCACACTTTTCCTCCAAATGAAGTTTAAGAACATCCAGAAATGATGAAAGAAGAATGATATTGAAAATATCTATTTTAGGAACTCATTGAACATGCAAAAGGGGAGAAATAGTAGAAAACCTTTAACACTGAAATTAAAGTATGGTGTAAACCAAGTGTTGAAATGAAGAATATCTCCCAGATGTAGTAAAGATGGTATCATTGAAGGAATTCTGCATTGCCAATACATGTGTCCCATTTCTGAAAAAGCAATTTAGTGTTATGTGAAATAGTTGAAGAAATCATCATGAAATTTCTAAAAATTTGGAAGCAAATATTTGATGGACTGCTGTGAGCAAGGTATTTTGTGAGCATGTCTGCATCTTCTGTTATGAGGCACTTTTGCTTCAATAAACGATTACTTACTCTGAGATTGCAGCAAATGTGAAGTTAACAACAAATGGAAACGTCTGAGGGTAGCTATCTTTTACTTGTATTGGCTTTTGATGGGGTTCAAAATAACCCAGGCATCAATAAGTTTAATCTTAAAGCAAGTGTTCTAACCTACTAAGGCGAGGTCTAGAGTGACTTATAACATAGGAAAACAAAAACAAAAGCACCCCTACCCTTGAAGAAATTTTATCCTCAAAAATCAGCACATTT
>NW_021915183.1:0-1193 GCF_006229205.1 Suricata suricatta | reverse complement strand
ACTCCAGCCCACCCTCCAAGACTGACCACACTTAAGAATTTCACTAAGCCTGGGTGGCTTAGTTTAAGTGTCTGACTCCTCATTTCTGCTCAAGTCGTGATCTTGTAGTTTGAGGGTTCAGCCCTGCATCTGGCTCTGTGACATTTTAGTGCAGAGCCTGCTCAGGATTCTCTCTGTCTCCATCTCTCTCTGTTCTTCCCCCACTGGCACTCTCGTTCAAAATAAATAAAACTGAAAAAAAAGTCACTATGTGTTTGTGAAGGCATATACGTGCATGTATGTGTTACACATGTACATAATGACATGGGGTTTTTACATATGAAAAATCATGATATTTAGCATATCTTTCAGTCTTTGTTGTCACGTTGGGAACAATAGCTCTCTACAACCTCTACCTTCTAACCAGAAGCAGAATTATCCCTGGCAGTGAGGGTGAGGGTAGGGAACCTTTAATAATGGAAACACAATCTTGATGCAAGCACAGCAGATGCATTTTCTTTACCAAATTACATCTCAGTTATTAGAATTTATTTTTTCAGATATGAAAAAGGGACACATAGTGACAGGAAAAGGATGCAATTTTTGTGTCACAGAAGGTCTGTGTTAATCTGCAGGTTCGAATGTGGCAAAACAAAAATTGAGATGCAGTGTAAGACCATCGGTAGGAATCCAAGGAGAGGGGGTCAACTGTTCTTTAGGAGAGTTTGGTGATTGTCCTCACCTTGTGCCCTACAGCCTTTCCTTGTCCCATTTCTATTTTAGTCCATGTGCTGGCGTATCCCCATGAGAAATGCCTTCATTCCATGAAGCTTAGGAGATATTCCTGCATGAAATCTCCTCCGACACAGGCATTTCCCAATTATGAGTTATCATTCAAACTGTCACATCATCAGGCATCTTGGCCAGTCTTTTCTTCAATATTATTACTTAAAAAATAGTAATATTGAAAAAAAAAGATAATTATTTTTTTAAAAAAACTTCTTTTTTTAAATGTTTATTTTGAGAAAGACAGCAGGGGTGGGGCAGGGGCGGGGAGAGAGGGAGACACAGAATCGGAAGCAGGTGCCAGGCTCTGAGCTGTCAGCACAGAGCCCTACTCGGGGCTCGAACTCATGAATCGTGAGACCATGACCTGAGCCAAAGTCAGATGCTTAATCGACCGAACCCCCCCCCCCCCCCCCCCCCCCCCCCCC
>NW_021915182.1:0-1193 GCF_006229205.1 Suricata suricatta | reverse complement strand
CCCAAAGCAGTCCAGCTATGGTAAATGTGACAATCTGGGGTGTCCCAGGGGACCAAGGGGGACAGGGCCCCCAAGCCCAGGCCCCAGACATCAGGAGGGGCCTAGAGCCCTCACTAACATAAGTGTGTGCAGGGAAGAGAGCCCCAGACACACCCACAAACCAGCAGACCCAGATTTGGACCTCAACGTGGAGCAGAGGTGTCCCCATCCAAGGCCTAACATCAAAGGAGGTGGCAACCCGGGGTGCACACTGTGACTGTTGGGGACACAGGAGCTGAGGGCTCACAATCTCCTGCACAGGCAGCGCAGGGTGACACAGGGTCTCTCAGCTGCAAGGACATTTTCAGGCCCGGTGACCACCACAGATCTGTCCCTGCACATCAGGCTTCTGTCTGTCCTCTAGAACAGGTGTGGCTGGGGTAGTAGCTTGCCTCTGACCAGCAGATGACTGTGACCATGGCTAGAGCCAGAGGGAGGCAGCGTGCTCCCGGGGAGGCCACACTGCTGCATGTTCAGGCCCAGGGCGGGGCCTCAGGTTATGGTTGAGTCAACCTGTGCCCACACCACATGCCCAAGTGAAAGCTGGGTTTCTGTGCCATCCCTTGGGCCCCTGGACACCCCCTAGAGCCCACCCCCGCACACTCGGGCCTCTGAGTCAGAAAACACCAGAAGAAAAGGGAACTTCAGGAAGCGTGCTGCCACGCCACCCAGTTTCAGTCCTGTTATTAGTCTTCCCACGGCTGCCCAGGGGCTAGGAAGGGGGGTTGGGGGCACAGTGCTCAGCCACAGCAGCCACATGTGCCTGGGGCCAGAGCAGGTAGGGCTGGGGTGCTGGGGCAAGCCTCTTCCACTACCCCAGCCCTTGGTGAGTGGGCTCCGCACAGAGCAAGGGCTGAGAGGGTGGCGTGGAGGCAGCAGAAGCAGCCGCAGGAGCCGAGAAGAGACAGGGCCCCGTGGAGGGGCTGGAGCAGCCAGCATGGGGGAAGACAGGTTGCCTGTGGGCCAGGACACTGACCAGGGCAGAGATGAGGGAGGCATGGGCAGGGGTGCCCACACCAGCATTGCTGGACCACTGGAAGCTGCAACTGGGCCTTCAAAGAACGTGATGGCCATGGTGAGCCTGAAGCCTGCCCTTTGCTGTCTGTGCCGGGAGCCCAGGGCTGGGCTGGACTGAGCCACTGCAGGACCAAGGT
>NW_021915181.1:0-1193 GCF_006229205.1 Suricata suricatta | reverse complement strand
TAGTAAATACATTGGCAAAATGCTGATTTAAATGTATTTTAATTTTGAATGACTTTTGGGTTAGCCAGAGCTTTCATTATCTGTATCCCTTCTTTTTTGTCCCATCAATAGAGAGAACCAGAGGTTTTGGTAGATGTGCTTACTAACAGACTTGCAAATTATGCATGGGTACACACGCTTCTTCAATGACTTTATTTGGTCAGAGCAGAAATTTTCTTTTTTCCTCCCTCCCCTCCCCTTCCTTTCCCTTCCCTCCCCTTCCCTTCCCGTTTTTGGAACTTCCTGTAAAACATGATGAACAGTTTTAACTCTCTATCCCCCATATGATGGTATTAAAGAAAAATTATACTGGTTTCTGGTCTGGGATTCAACAATGTGAGTGGGAGGGGGAAGCCAGAAAGAATGGCGGCAAATATGTGGTAGTAACAGTGGTGAGCTTTGTGACTGGAAACAACATTTGGTTCTCTCACTTTTATTTAAAAATCAGAGTTATGGTGAAATAAATAGGACTCATCTGGCACTTAGAGGTATGCATTTGTCTTTTGAAAACCTTGCTATTATGCTAAGGAATATATCCTTTTGTGGGCTGAGAAAGTGATGACCGAGGAGAGAGCGAGAAAAATGTTCTCCAGTAATTTATTTTTGAGAGAGAGAGAGAGAGACAGAGAGACAGAGACAGAGAGAGCGCGTGAGCAGGGTAGGGGCAGAGAAAGAAGGCTCCATGCTCAGCACAGAGCCAATGTAGGGCTCGATCCCTGGGATCATGATCTGAGCAGAAGTCAGAGAGTTGGACACTCAACTGACGGAGCCACTCAGGCGCTCCCACTAATTTATTTTTAAAAATAATAAATCTCCACACCACCTGCTCGTGGGACACAGTTGTTGGTAGGACACGGTGCTGACGTAACCGAAATCTTTAATTCATTCTTTGTACAACAGTCTTGCAGAAATGGGCCTCTGGTGCGACGCGTGAGGGACGATTAGTTTCTCAGTGTGGAGGACAAAGTGTCCCCTGTCTTTGCAGGTGGGAGGGAAGGGCCAAGGTATTACCCCTCCAAGATGGCTGGTTGGTTAGGGCTTCAAGACTTCCAGAGTTTCTGCAGAGAGCATGATAAAGGCATGGTACCCCGCAACCCACCCTGCGTCTCTGGTCCCTGGAGCACCTCCGGACCTGCCTGTCCCTGTGTTCCTGG
>NW_021915180.1:0-1193 GCF_006229205.1 Suricata suricatta | reverse complement strand
CACTACTATCTGACCTTGGGCGAGAGTCCGGGAACAATAACACTTTTATCAAGGCAGGAACTAGTTAAAAATAACAGTTCCCTTAATTTTCCTTAGTGGAGAATATGAGAGTTCAGTGAGACAAGGTCAATGCAAGGGCCTCGGCGAAGTGCTTTCTGAGAGCTGTTATGGGTGTGGTTGTAGAGGGGATTTACCCCAGCGGAATTAAAAATGCTCACAAAAGATGAATTCTCACCCAGAGCCCCCCACAATGCCCATCGATAAAGCAAGAGGTGGGTGAGAATCCCGAGGCCAGGGCTTCTTGGGGAATGCGTCCCAGAAGGGAAATGGAGGCATCAGCTGGAAACCTTTCACTCAAGTTCCGATGATGCAGAAGGTATTACCAATCCTGTTACATCTGAGATTTCCTAACTGTCTTCAGCATCGGCTCACATTTCAGATGCAGCCGGTGCCTCAGGACCACCCTCTCAGGAAGTGATGGAGGACAGATGATGGATGCTTGATAGTTTGCTCCCTTTGGGGGTATTGTCTCTGCTCATGACTTGTTTGTACCTACTCTTCGGCCTCAGAAGGCACCGAGGTGGGTTCTACCTTCCGTGTGCTGCTGTATGCCACACCTTCCGGGCTGACTGACTTCTAGTTGGTTCTTGTTGTTTTCTGTCCCATATTCTGCAAGGGCCCATGGATAGTGACTTCCTCAGGGACAGCATCCTTCCCCCGAAAAGACAAATGGATTAATCAAGTCCCTTCCAGTCACACGGAAGCACCTTCTCCCCGGCACAGTGCTCCAGCTGGCTGCGCGGGGGGGCGGGGATGCCAAGGAGGGCACGCGGTGGGACTGACCCATTCTATTTGGGTCTGTCTTAAGTGTATGTGAGAAGCAGCCCTTCTCAACCGTAAGGGGAGTGAGAGGGAGGTGGAGATAATCGCTCCGGTCAGCGAGTCTGATGTGAGTTAGTTTGCCTCATCCTCTTTCTCACCGCCACGCACATCACGCCCGTCGTCCATGCCCTCGGCTACATGAGGCCCATATGTGCCCAAAGGAAATCCCTATCTCTGTACTGTCTTTTGCCACCACAACACAGGCCTGAACCGAACCCTCACCCAAAAGTAATGCGTTTGAAAAATAGGGGCTTGGCTAGGTGTGAGATCTTGGAAACATTTCTTTCTGCTTTTTTTTTTAATTTTAATTT
>NW_021915179.1:0-1193 GCF_006229205.1 Suricata suricatta | reverse complement strand
TGGTGATGGAGGAGGGCACTTGTGGGGAAGAGCACTGGGTGTTGTATGGAAACCAATTTGACAATAAAATATTTTTTAAAAAATAAAATAAATTTTTAAAAGTTTTTAATAAAAAAGTAAAAATACCATTAAGGAGCAAGTATGTACATTCCTTCACATTTGGATAGCCACTTGCATTTCACAGAGTGCTTATACTGTTAGGTCCATTACAGGCATCCTGGGAATTAATGGGAACGTTTATCCCCATTTTGTAGGTTAATAAACAGTGAATCTGAGAGTTCTACTTGTGCACCATGAGTATAGACTTCTCATGCTACCCAGTGGATTTTTGTAATTGGCATTTGGGTTAGAGGGAGTTCAGGTTGAGGTGGAAGACTGATGGGACCCATGTTCAGTGTGCTTGAGTTTTGGGTTTTTAAATAATAGTAGCAAGTAGGTAGTAGCAGTTACCATGTTCCAGCCACTATGCTAAATGCTTAAACAAAAGACTACATGAAGTGACCAGACATAGATTTAACTTCTTTTTATAGACAAGGGAAAATAAACTCAGCTCATTCTCCATTTTCGCAGAGGAATGGCTTGAAAGTCTGGGTTTTATTTATCATATCCTCATGAAGCTATTCCCACAGAGCTGTCCTGTTTAAACAGATGGGCCTGCTTTCCTGCAGCTTGAAGAATTTTTCAGACAGAATGAATTTCTGGGATGTACTTGGCCAAGTCCTTCCATGTGGCCTCTGCCTTAGAAGCAATCTTTCTCACATCCCATTTTGTTAAGCCAGTCTCCTCTCTGGGTACTGTTTTCTACATTTGGGGGTGATATACCCTATGTTCACTCATTCACCCCTCTCTTGCTGCCTGGCTCTTAAGAGTGAAGAGAAGTACCCTGTGTTTGATCCTCTCTGCCCTCCACATTGCGTCATATCCTGGTAAGATCATTATTTAACAGAGTGTACATCTCAAATCAACATCTCACCCACAGTCTCTTGTTGTGGACCTATGCGAGTCACTTCACCACCCTGATCCTCAATTTCCTCAGGTGTAAAATGGGGATACAAATGTTGAAGAGATAAAATTAGCTAATACATGTAAAGAGTCTGACATATAACGAACACTCAATAAAGTGACCATTATGGTTTATACTTTTACCCCACAATCTTTCTGGGTTTACGTTTATATATTTATTTTTAGAGAGA
>NW_021915178.1:0-2357 GCF_006229205.1 Suricata suricatta | reverse complement strand
GGAATAGAGTAGGAGATGGGATGAACAGGTCAAAAGGAGCATAGGGGCGCCTGGGTGGCTCAGTGGGTTGAGTGTCTAACTCTTGATTTCACCTCAGGTCATGATCCCAGGGTCGTGGGATCGAGCCCCACGTCAGGCTCTGCACTGAGCATGGAGCCTGCTTGGGATTCTCTCTTTCCCCCCATCCCTCTTCCCTGTTTATGCTTTCTCTCTCTAAAAATTAAAAATTTAAAAAATGGAGCAAAAAGAACATTTAGGGAGACTGGATATATTTACTAACTTGAATATCCCAATGGTTTCATCTGTGTTTATACATGTGAAGACTCACCAGTTCCTCAACCTGATGGAAGTTTATCTACAAAAACCTTCAGCTAACGTCATGCTTACTGATCAAATACTAATATTCTTCCTTAAGCAAAGACCATGAAGAAAGCAAAGATGACCACCTTTACCACTTCTGTTCAATACTGTACTAGAAGTTCTAGCCATTGCAATAATGCAAAGGGAGGACTAAAGGAAAGGAGGGAGGGGAGAATAAAAGGAGGAAAAGATAAGCAAAAGGAGGGAGGAGTGGAGGCAGAGAGGGATAAAGTACGTAAGTTAGTTAAGGAAGGGCATAAGAATCAGAAAGGAAGACATAAAAGCATATCTCTATCTTCAGGTACCATGACTAACTACCTAGAACATCCTCAGGAATCCTCATTACAACCACTAGAACTAAATAGTGACTTTGGCAAGATTGTAGGACACCAGGTAAGTATTTCAAAATCAGCTATATTTTTATATACCAATAGAAAATATTTGGAAAATGAAGTTAAAGATTAATTCCATTTACAATCATATAAGGTAAGATTGAAGACTTGGGGATAAGTTCATCAAGGGATGTGTAAGATTTCTACACTGAAAACTACAAAGTGTTGTGGAGCAAAATTAAAGACATGAATAAATGTAAAGATATACCACGCTTGTGGACTGAAATATTTACTATTGTTACAGTGTTGTTTCTGCCCCTCTCAAACTACAATTGCAATCATACATCTAGCAGGCTTTTTGTAGCAAGTGGTAAGTCAATTCTAAAAGTATATGGAAATACAAAATGTCTAGAATTTCCTGAAAAAAAAAAACCCCACGATTTTAGAAGACTTATCCTACCTCATTTCAAGACTAACTAAAAATCTATAGCAATTAAAACAATGTGGTACAGCATAAGGAACGGCAAATAGATCAGTGGGATGGAGTAGAGCTTTAAGAAATAAGATGGAAGCTTCTATCAGTCATTTGACTTTCGAGAAGGGAATCAATGAAATCCAGTGGGGAAATAAAATACTTTTCATCAAACAGTCCTAGAAGTAACTGTATATCTGTATATTTAAAAAAAATGTGAACCTCAACTCCTATATACTATAATCAAAAGTTAATTTGTGATGGATCATAATCCCAAACATAAAAGCTAAAACCATGAAGTTTTTACAGAAAAACAAAAGAACTTCTTTATGATTTGGTAGTAAGCAAAAGTTATACAAAATAATAAGTACAAATGAAAAACAAGCAATAAAGTGGACTCCAAATTTAAAGACTTCTGCTCATTAAAGACACCATTAACAGAATAAATAAGCAAGACACAGATGGGCACAGAGTACACACATGTATCTACCAAAGGATTGTATGCACAGTATTTGTAAGAATCCAAAAACTTAATATAAAAAAAGACAGCTCAGAAAAAAAAAGGACAAAATATTTAAATGGATACATCACAAAGGAATAAAAATAGAACTACCCTACAACTCAACAATTGCACCACTAGGTATTTATCCAAAGGATACAAAAATGCTGATTCAAAAAGGCACATGCACCCCACGGTTTACAGCAATGCTATCGACAACAGCCAAAGCATGGAAAGAGCCCACATGTCCATCAACTGCTGAATGGATAGAGATGATGTGGTGTTTGTGTGTGTGTGTGTTATGTATGTACACACGTGTGCATGCATGTGTGCACACACAAACACACAAACAAAACACAGTGGAATACTACTCAGCAATCAAAAAGATCGAAACCCTGCCATTTGCAACAACATGGATGGAACTGGAGGGTATTATGTTAAGCGAAATAAGTCAGTCAGAGAAAGAAATATCATATGATTCTACTCATGTGGAATTTAAGAAACAATAGATGAATATAGGGGAAGGGAAGGAAAAATAAGATAAAAACTGAGAGGGAGGCAAACCATAACCGTAAATATAAAGAACAAACAGTGTTGCTGGAGGGGTGTTGGGCTAAATGGATGATGGTCATTGAAGAGGGCACTTTTGGGGATGAGCACTGGGTGTTATATGTAAGTGATGAATCACTAATTT
>NW_021915177.1:0-1193 GCF_006229205.1 Suricata suricatta | reverse complement strand
GATACCTGGTGTCTAATTTCCATTTATTATTGCTAAGAGAACTTGACATAGACAAATAACTAAATGATTTCTGTATTGCTGTGTTGTTCTCTGTCTCTCTGTTCTAGGGATTTTTTCCCCCTTAGTTAACAGCACTCTTAAGTTGTTCACATGTTGATGAATTGATTCACAGTAATCAGACTCTGATGAGATGGATTTGGTAACCAGAATCCAGCTTATTTATAAAGGAAGATCCATTTAGTGCAATCTATAACAGGTACTAAGTGTCTTCTCAGCATGCCGTTCTTTTGACATCAATATATGTGGGAAACCCAATTTGTAGTAACAGATGGCTTTGGCACGCATAGAAACAGCCAGAGCAAAGGAAAGTGGATGGATTTAAGGGACATCACCTTTAAGCTGAGATGGAGCCTGAAGGAATTATGCTTCCCTACAATAAGGATAGTTCCAGGTGGTAATCAGTGCCTGCTATTCAGAGGCAAGGTCTCTGCTCCCCAGTTCAGTTCCTGGTAGACACTGGTAGAGTTTTTGTACTCTATTCCAAGTATTCCTTCTGCTGCTAATGGACTTTTATTTTCCTACATTTTACCCCCAGGACTGAGTCTAGAAAATACTGGAAGTAGACAACTTTTTCTTCAGTGATTTTGTTTTTTACATAATTTTTTCCTAATCCCTTTACTTTTAACTTTTTGTCAAATTTATAAAAAGGAAATCATGCATAAATGCACAGTTGGTTGAATTACTAAAAGCTGAACATATCAGTAAACAGCTTCAAACTCCTATACCTTTTTAAATAAGTCTTCTTTCACATGTGATCTACTATCCTTTGATCTTTTTTCACTTTGTTTTCTGTATTTTAAAACAAGCCTGTAAAGCAAGATTGGTACTTAACACCAAATGATGAATTGCTAAAGATGGAATGTCATGTGCATCAGGGAAGATAAAAACTGTACAGAATTGCCCCATTTTTTATGTGGACAAGTGCTGGGAGATTTGGAGGAAACAAAATACAATGGGAGTTGGGAAAACTTGATGAAAAAACTGGAAATGAGTCTTGAACTAAGGGCAGAATCTATGAGAAGGCAGGGGAGAAAGAGTGAATAGAAGTGAAGGGGATAGCATAGCATGGCATTATAAAAATGGATGAGGAGAAAAGAAAGAAGGTAAGTGGGGTGTGGAGTAGGGCATGCAGG
>NW_021915176.1:0-1193 GCF_006229205.1 Suricata suricatta | reverse complement strand
CCCCCCTCCCTGCGTGGGCTAAAAGCCTGTCTGAGTCCCGGCAGCCGGGAATGTGGGGGCAGGGATCCCAATGCACGTCCCCTTTCCATTTTATGTGCGTGACATCGGCACCAAACCTTCCCTGAGGAGAGAGTATGCTGTATGGGATGCCAATGGGAGCTCAGGGCTTTTGACTTTCTAAGTCTTTCTAGAGAGATGTTTATGTTATCGAACAACAGAGGAATGAGTCAGAGGCCTGGAAATGGGGACCCACGTAAGGCCCAAGTGGAAAGAGGAATTTTTATTAAGGCAGAAGATGGATCGTGAAGGATTTTAGAAAGCGTGGTGGGCCTTGGACCGGGACTCCAGAGGGAGACGAGGCAACAGAGTTATTTGCGGCAGCGCACGAGACCCCGGAGGGCGGCTTCTATCTAGAACTGTTCCAGCCAGAGCTGTGTCTGAACGCCTGTCAGAGAGGTTCTCTACCCTCAGGGCCAGGGTTGAGTGTGGCCAGCCAACCTGGGGATTTGATTGTTCAAAACACAAAAAAGACATGTATTAAGATCCCCAGAGAGAAATTCATATTTGGTCTTAAGACCAAGAACAGTGGGCTTTCTCCCGAACTCTCTCGGTGTGTTTGTTCCTTGTGGGTACCGGAACTGACCCTTGTGTCTTTTTCCTGAGTGGCCAGAGCACAGAGCATCAAAACTGTAACCCATCCCACAGTGTGGTGTCCATTCTTTGCTTTATCTTCCTCTCTGAGGGAACTTGGCTCCCCTGTTGGCAGGGGCTGCCCTCTGAGTCAGTGTTCTGGTCCCTGCCCACCAGCTCAGCCAATCACAACCAGCCTCACTTGGGGAGTTGGTCCTGGGGAGCCAATCAGAGCCTTCCCTGGGATTCTAACTGGAGCTGGCCAAGCCCTCTCCCTCCCCACCCCAAGGCTCAAAGGCGACCACCTGGAGCTGCCCCCACTCAAGGGACAGTAGCCTGAGGGGTTGAGTACAGCTCTGGGGGAGAATTAGGGAAGGGGGGACATGGAGCCCTTGGTCCCCATCACCCCACAACCATTTCTTCCTGTCCTTCTCCCACAGAGCCAACAACAGTCCCATCTTTGGGACTCCATAGAGCTGGATTTCTGTCTCTTGAAAGACAAGAGTGTTAACTAATGAACTTCTCACTTTTAATTAACTTAATCTTGTTATTCTTCCTAGAAC
>NW_021915175.1:0-1193 GCF_006229205.1 Suricata suricatta | reverse complement strand
TGCTTGGTTGTTTCGTCAGGCATTTGTACTCTATTCTTTTCACACCTTTTCAGTATCTCGTTCTTCATTTCTCTCTCGTCTCGATTAACCCCTATAGTTTCTTTGATTCTCTGTCTGGTCTTATTTCCCACCCTCATCATTTGTCTCTTTGTTTGGGATAGGGTTTCATCACCACCCCTTCTCCTTTCTCCCAGGGTTATGTCAATGAACAGATCAAAGCACACCTGGTGGAAGGTCCAAAGCACTACTCCGAGTAGTGAGAAAAGCAGCCAAAGACACAACAACAGAGTGCAACAACACACTCCAAAAACACTTTCTGAAGTGCCAGGCCCTGGACGTTGCATGATCCCTTTCTAATCTAGCAGTACTCTCAGATGCGGGACACATAACAGGCTATGAATAATAGAAAACTTATGGAAGCAACCGAAGAAGACACAAAGACATCGAAATATATTCTACGCTCATGGACTGCAAGATCAAGTACTGTTAAAATGTCCAGACGACCCAAAGCAATCGACACATTCAATGGAATCCCAATCAAACCAGCACCAACACTCCTCTAGAACAATCAATCCTCAAATTTGAATTGAACCTCAAAAGACCCAGAATAACCAAAATCATGTTTTCTTCTTCAAGAAAACCAAGGCGGGAGGCTTCACAATCCTGGATTTTAGCCGGTACTACACAAAGCTGTAATAATCAAAATGCATGGTACCGGCTCAAATCCAACACGCAGACCAATGGAATGCAATAGTGAGCCCAGAAATGGACCCACACATTGATGGCCAACTAATCTTCCACAAAGCAGGAAAAAAGACAGTCTCTTTAGCAATGAGGGCTGGGAGAACTGGACAGCACCATGCAGAAGAATGAAACTGGACCACTTCCTTGCACCATACACAAAAATCAAGTCAAATGGATGAAAGATCTCATGGTGAGACAGAAAAACCAGCAAAATCCTTGAGGAGAAAACAGGAAACAACCTCTCTGACTTTGGCTGCAGCAATTTCTTACCTGACACGTCTCTGAGGGCAAGGGAAAGAAAAGCAAAATAGAACTGGGACCTCATCAAGATTAAGAGCTTCCACACAGCAAAGGAAACAATCAACAAAACTGAAAGACAACCTACGGAATGGAAGAAGATACTTGCAAATGACCTATCACATAATGGGCTAGTATGAAAAATCTATAAA
>NW_021915174.1:0-1193 GCF_006229205.1 Suricata suricatta | reverse complement strand
AGTGAGGGGGAACAGCAGGTGCCTAACGGTCCAGAATTCGGGCTGTCTGCCCTCATAGCTTCAGTAGTGTCCCCCATGAGATGCCACGGGGCTAACATGTGCCAGGAAGGCCAGGAAATGGAGCCAAGCTAATGGCCCCCACGGGAATGGGGAATCCTAACAGAGACATAATCTACAACCCTGGGCTCATTAGCTGTGCTCTCACCAACTCCATTTTGGGTTTATGACTATGTCTTTAAATTACAAGCCCAGGAAATTAGTAGGTTCAAGCAAAAAGACCCTTGGTACCTTCAGTGAGTAAAAATTGCATATGAAAATGGTTATGCCAGATGAATAAAATTTTTTTGTGTGCCAATTTTCAGAAAAGGTCAAATTAATTTCCAGTGGTTAGCAGAAATATAGCCTTTAAGGAGGGCTCAACCCAGGGAATCTGAAAAGCCATAATCAGGTCGACTGTTGGAGAGTCGGGCACTCACTTTTTAAAATAACATTTTAGGGAAAGGAACCCAATGATTAGGTTTGGTTCTCAAGGACTGATTGCAGTTGTTGAAAATAGCCATTCTTCCTTTTTGCCTGCATACGTATAGCCACAAAAAGCCAAACTTCTGGGGTATTTTCTCTTATAAAATTTTTAGAATTAAAAATATCATGTGAAAAGGGTTGGTGTGTCTCTGGCGTGACCCAGAATTTCCTTAAAATCTACCAGGAACGCACACAACTATTTCCTCACTCTGTCAGCTAAGAAGACCAAGAAGTGATACAGCAGTGTGGTGAGCACGCCCAGGGCCCAGATCTTGAGGCCTAAGACCATTCTCCACGGAGCCAGGGCTCTGTGGGGAAATAGCTGATTTGGGGACTGGGCAGGAAATGTATAAGACAGGCCTGGTGCTTCTTGTAGGGACAGAAAGTAAGAGAGTGAGAAAACACAGACACACAGACACACACACACACTCTCCTGGGAACATGTCAAAGGGACACAGGAGCCAGCTGAAAGGCTCCCAGTGGCCGAAGCAGGGACAATGTGAACAACAACATAAATAAAATAGTTTTGGATTACACACCAAACTATAAATATCCATGAGTCCCTCCTGACATGAAAAAATAATTGAATAAAGAAGTAAATAGGGAGAGGAGATAAATTTCACCTACAGGAGAATTAGAAATAAAGCATCCGCTTCACCCTCGAAGAGGTG
>NW_021915173.1:0-1193 GCF_006229205.1 Suricata suricatta | reverse complement strand
CATGCAGCATAGTCTTACTCACCGAGGAGGGAGCTCAGTAGAGTTCCAGGAGATGGGGCAGAAGTGAGCGGGGTTCCTTGAGTCTTTGGCCCAGAACTGACCAACAATTTCACTTCCCCTGCGTTCTAGGGTAAAGCAGCTCACAAGGCCAGCCGAAATTCAAGGGTTAGGGAACTAGTTTGTGCACATGATAGAAGGGCTTGCAGAGTCACATTATAAAAGGAGATTAATTGCAGCCATTCTTTTAAAAGTCTACAGTACAAAGTCTTACCCTACTCAACATGGGAATAAGCAATAGAGTCTCTTTGTAGGAATCAGAAAACTATCAGTTCTCTTAACATTTACCAATGTAATCTTTATTTTGCTGGTAAAATATAATTATTCAAATTGAAATTAGTTAATAGACTCTAGCTCTAGCTTCTTTTTAATGCTGACTGGGAGTATGGAGGGGCAACAAAGCATTTACTGTGGGCCAGGCAGTGGCCTCACACAGTGTATCGCCTGTCACAAGAATAGGTGGTTGGTGAGAGTGGAGTCTGAAACCTGACTGGGCTTGAATTCTTATTTTGCCGCTCATAGACGAATTTGGGTAAACCAGTTTGCCTTATTGTACTTTAGTTTCCTAACTATAAAATGGCTTATATAATGAATCTAAATTGTAAGGTTGACAAAAGGATTAAATCTGAATCAATTTTCAGTGCTGATAACTGTACCTGGTGCCTGATGAGGGCTGTGTAACCATCAGCTGTTGCCATGGTCATGATCATTACACACAGTAACCCTGTGATGCTTAATGCTTCTTAATTTTATGAGGCATGATTAATAAAGTCCCATAGGTAGGTTCTGTTATTTTCTCCAATTTACAGAGAGAATGTTGAAGTTCAGGAACAAGATACGTCAGGTTCCTTCAAGCCCTGACGGCTGGCTCCAGAGTGCAGGTTCTTCACACTGTACAGTGCAACACTGCCTCATGTGTAACAGTAGCTTCCAGAGTAGTTGTCCACAGGCCCAGAATTTCCACACTTTGTTCTTTTCTTTTCCCTCACTGTCAGCATTTCAGAGAAGGTGGATTTTCCCCAGTAACTGCTTTTCAGTTGAGCAGATGTACAAGGCAGCTGCCTTGGAGTTGAAAGAGCTGCCACACATACTGAACTAAACTAGCTGGAGGAGAATGGAGCCAGAATCTACTGAGC
>NW_021915172.1:0-1193 GCF_006229205.1 Suricata suricatta | reverse complement strand
CCGATGCCCGGCGCGGGGACCGGGCGCCCGCATGATCCTGGCAGAGGAGACGCTAGCAGGGCTCCCGACCGCTGCCCCAGCCAGTCCTTTCCCTCCCGCTGCTCCTCCCACCCCCCACAATGTGCGCAGGGTGTGGTGTCCCCACGCGTGAAATCCCCGAGGCCCCCACGGGCAGCTGCTGCTGGGCCGGAAACGAGCCCCTGGGAGCGACGAGGCAGCTCCCCTAACGATGCCGCTGGAGGGCCAGGGGTCAGAGGCTGAGAAGGAAAAGCAGGAAACTAGTCCCCGGCCTGATGTCACAGGTGTCACCCACTCTGTGCAGCTGGTGATGCCCATCGTGCTGTCATTCACCCTCGGAGGGACACTGCCTGTCACCTGGGGGCGGAGGAGGGGAGGACACCTGCGTGTCAGTGCCCTGCCTTTGCCTTGTCATTCTCAGAGAAATCTGGGGGCAGGTCATTCAGTTCAGGCCTCTTGTGTAGATGAGAAGCCTCGGCACAGAGAGGGCTAGAAATTATCCAAAGTCACACAGCCTGGAAAGGGCGGGGCTTGGGACCCAGGTGTCCTGTTTGCGGAGCTGAGGCCCCGACCACGGCGCGGTGCTGCCCTCAGAGCCTGTGTGCGGCACAGATCTGGGAGAGGACGGGCGAGGGATGGGGACAAACACCGGAGAACACCATCTCCTTCGTCACTGCCCAAGCTGAGGCCCAACGTGCCGGCTGTGCCCCCGCACCCACCTTGCTCCCTCCTTCTGTCCCGCAACATGACAGCCTACAGAGAGGAGGGGGGGGAGGAGGGGGACCCCACTCACCAGGACGAAGCAAACAGGGCAGCTGATGGAATGAGGAACCGTGGGGGGCTGGGAAGCAGAGGAACAGAAACGGTCTCCCAGGGGAGCTGCGTCCAGCCGGGCCCTGGGGCCCCTCACACACCAGCACGATGCCCTGAGCCGGGCGCTCACCCAGGGCTCAGCCCAGCCCCTCGTTGATGCCGCACAGGAGGCTGGAGGGTCCCTGCCGGCTCCCGGGGAGGACGGGGCTCCCTCCACGGCGGGGACACGCCAGGGGCTTGGGCTCCGTCTCCAGGCCCAGGAGAGGCCGAGGAGCCAGCTGCACAGGGTGTGGACAGAGGCCGCCTGGTGACAGCGAGTGTCCCCGCCCCCGTGCAGGCCGCCTCCCTGCGCTCCATCCTGC
>NW_021915171.1:0-1193 GCF_006229205.1 Suricata suricatta | reverse complement strand
GATTTGAGCAGTATTTATATATTCTAAATACATTCCATTTGATTTCCACTCAGAAAACATATTTATAGTGTATTTTATCCATGCTAGATGCGGAGCTAAACTGAGAAGACAGCTGTGGACAAGAAAGAAACCATACCTTGGTGCAAGAGAGTAACATTCTATGTGAGATAAGTCAGTCAGAGAAAGACAAATCCTGTAAGATTTCACTCATATGTGGAATTTAACAAACAAATTAACAATGGGGGGAAAGAGCCAAACCAAAAAATAGACTATAACTTGGAAAAATAAACTGATAATCACCAGAGGGGAGGTAGATGGGGGGATGGATGAAATGGTAAAAAGAATCAAGAATATACTTATCCTGATGAGCACCAAATAATGTATATAATTACTAAATCGCTACATTATACCCATGAAACTAGTGTAACACTTTATGTTAACTATACTGGAATTAAAATTTTTAATTTAATAAAGAAGAGAAAAGAAACTAAAAAATAAAGAAAAGGAAAGGATGGAGGGAGAGTCATTTTTCTTCTGTGGAGCTCATAGTCAAATTGGACAGATAAAAAATTTTTTCGTATACTATAATTTTTGAAAAGCCATTACACCAGGTCCTGATTAATAACAGCTGGGTCCATCTTATAAGAGAGTAAGTTGCACATAACATCTTAGAGAAGAAGAAACGGAATAGGGGTATAGATCTTCTGGAAGGGAAGGTACCTGAGATGGGGCTTGAGGGGAAAAATAGACATCTAGGCAGAGACATAGACTAGAGGAATCCAGGCTAAAGGATGGGCTGTTTGCCCTACTCTCCCATAAACATCGTACCTGATCCAGCAGCCCACACACTATTCAGTAGAACATGAAAAATAGTTTCTCCTTAATGAACATTGGAAACCAAAGTTGACTCCCAGCACTTTCAGAGCTGTAGAACTTGTTGTAACCAACTTCTCTTGATTAAAGAGCTGCATTTTAGCAAATGTCCCCCCTATGTCCTCTCTCCACTGATGTCTGAGCCGTTAGAATCTTTTTCTTAATTTTTGCTGCTCTCATTTTCCTTATTCGCATTTTCTCAGGTAAGAGGGAAGTCCTAATAGATGTAAGGATGACAATTTGTCCTTTAAGAAGAAAGATCAGGTTTTAGAAAAATGCATGACCTATCCCTATGTTCTCAAAAGATTCCAGGAAAAACC
>NW_021915170.1:0-1193 GCF_006229205.1 Suricata suricatta | reverse complement strand
AGGTATCCAGCCAACATTTCCACGAGGCTTTATGGCTCCATGTTCCATAAAGTCAACCTTAGTTCCTTAAAGCTGTCAGGTCATCTCTGAGCCTATGCCTGACTCGAATAGGACATTCCAGTCAAAGCTTTAGTAAAATAACCAGTATTTCCAATGGTGTCCTACTATAAAGTGAACAGATTCTTATTGAACTTATGCAAACAATTGTAATGGCCATGAAAGAAAGAATACTCACTGAGTTTTTGAATTTTAGACGGTTTAAGTAGAGAGAAAAGACAAATGCTCTAGACAAATGCTTTATAACATCTTAATTTGGATAAACAAACATTAAAGGAACAACAATATTTCCAATAACAAGAGTCACAAAACTATAATTTCCCATGTTTCTAATTTTTGTTCAGCTTCAATGCAGCTTCTAGCTCTGGAAGTTTTTACCTGTTTTAGTACTAACCTAAAAGATGTCAAATACTGCATTTGTCCCAAAACTCCTCTTTACAACTTTCCTTGAAAAAGAAACACGTTCTGTGACAAAATTTCAGAAATGGACATTACTAAAGATCTGACAAGAGTTCATTATGATGCAATTTGACACAGAAATTTAGTGACACTTAACATTGATTACTAAAGGTGTTAAGTAATGATCTTACCCAAACA
This sequence comes from Suricata suricatta, assembly GCF_006229205.1. NCBI lineage: Eukaryota > Metazoa > Chordata > Mammalia > Carnivora > Herpestidae > Suricata > Suricata suricatta. The sequence goes on along the minus strand of NW_021915170.1, from coordinate 539 downwards.
TTAAAACTTTAGGGGCTGCACATATATTTGAGCAGTTGCAGCATTTACCCATACAATATAACCTATACAACAGTGCTTTTTGAGTAGCTTGGCATCCTAAATGAAAGGGCCTAATTAGTCAAAAGACTTCTCTACCATTTGAATACTGGGATATTTGTTAAAAACACTAGGAAATTACAAAGCACATCCTAAGTAGAATCACAAATTGTTACAAATCTGAAAACTATATTTATTTAACCAAAGTGTCAATAAAAGATCTTATTTGCCTTTGGGATCCTTCAGCAAAACCTAACTGCTTTTTTTTTAACCTCAGATAAGTTTTAACTAAGCAATCAAAGACCTGTTAAAGATAAGACCTAAACCTTTTGTCTTCTTAACAAAAGAGAAACCCTTCATTTACATAGTCTTAACATGAGCAACCAAGGGTCCAGAAAAACTTGTCTTTTGAAAGAGAAAAGCAGATTTATACCAATATACCTTTAATATTCTATTTATCTTAACCTTACACATAAAATTTCTTTTCAATGATTTCCCTATAG
>NW_021915169.1:0-1193 GCF_006229205.1 Suricata suricatta | reverse complement strand
GTTTTTTGAGGAACCTCCACACTGTTTTCCAGAGCGGCTGCACCAGTTTACATTCCCACCAACAGTGTAGGAGGGTGCCCGTCTCTCCACACCCTCGCCAGCATCTATAGTCTTTTGATTTGTTCATTTTAGCCACTCTGACTGGTGTGAGGTGGTATCTCAGTGTGGTTTTGATTTGTGTTTCCCTGATGATGAGTGATGTTGAGCATCGTTTTATGTGTCTGTAGGCCATCTGGATGTCCTCTTTGGAGAAGTGTCTGTTTATGTCTTCTGTCCATTTCTCCACTGGGTTATTTGTCTTTTGGGTGAGGAGTTTGGTGAGTTCCTTGTAGATGTGGGATACTAGCCCATTATCTGATATGTCATTTGCAACTATCTTTTCCCATTCTGTTGTTGCCTATTAGTTTTCTTGATTGTTTCCTTTGTAGTGCAGAAGCTTTTTATCTTGATGAAGTTCCAAAAGTTCATTTTTGCTTTCATTTCCCTTGCCTTTGGGAATGTGTCGAGTAGGAAGTTGTTGCAGTTGAGGTCAAGGAGACTGTTTCCTACTTTCTCCTCGAGGGTTTTGATGGTTTTCTGTCTCACATTCAGGTCCTTCAGCCATTTTGAGCTTATTTTTGTGTATGGTGTAAGAAAGTGGTGTAGTTTCATTCTTCTGCATGTTGCTGTCCAATTCTCCCAGCACCACCTGCTAAAGAGGCAGTCTTTTTTCCATCACATACTCTTTCCTGCTTCGTCAAAAATTAATTGGCCATACATCTGTGGGCCCAGTTCTGGGTTCTCTATTCTATTCCATTGGTCTATGTGTCTGTTTTTGTGCCAATACCATATTGTCTTGATGATGACAGCTTTGTAGTAGAGGCTAAAGTGTGGGATTGTGGTGCCTCCCATTTTTGTTTTCTTCTTCAATATTACTTTGGCTATTCGGGGTCTTTTGTGATTCCATATGAATTTGAGGATAGTTTGTTCTGGCTTTGAGAAGAGTGTTGGTGCAATGTTGATGGGGATGGCATTGAATGTGTAGATTGCTTTGGGTAGTAATGACATTTTCACAATGTTTATTCTTCCGATCCATGAACAGGGAATATTTTTCCATTTCTTGGTGTCTTCTTCAATCTCTTTCAGAAGTTTTCTATAGTTTTCATCATATAGGTCTTTTACATCCTTGGTTACGTTTACTTCTAGGTATTTTA
>NW_021915168.1:0-1193 GCF_006229205.1 Suricata suricatta | reverse complement strand
GTCTTTAATCAATTTTGAGTTTATTTTTGTGTATGGTATAAGAAAGAGGTCCAGTTTCATTCTTTTACTTGTCACTGTCTAGTTTTTTCAGCCTAACTTATTGAAAAGACTGCCTTTTCTCCATTGTATATTCTTGCCTCTTTGGTCATAGATTAGTTGACCATATAGTTGTGAGTTTATTTCTGTTTTTTATTCTGTTCTATTGATCTAGGTGTACGTGCTTCTGTCATTCCCATACTGTTTTGATGACTACAGCCTGATACTTAATCTTGAAGTCTGGAATTAGGATACCTTCAGCTTTGTTTTTCTTTCTCATGATTGCTCTGGCTACCTGGGGTCTCGTCTGGTTCCATACAAATTATAGTATTGTTTGTTCTAATTTGGTGAAAAATGCTATTATTTCGATAGGGATTGCATTGAATCTGTAGATGTCTTTGGGTAATAAGGACATTTTGACAATATTAATTCTACCAACCCATGAGCTTAGAGTATCTTCACATGTGTATCATATTTTATGTGTTTTATAATTTTCAAAGTATGGGTCTTTCATCTCTTTGGATAAATTTATTCCTAGGTATTATATTTTTACGTACAATTATAATTGGTGTTACTTGTCTATTTTCTGTGACTTCATTATCATTTATAGAAATGCTACCTATTTTGAGGTATTTTGTATCCTGCCACTTTAATAAATTTGTAAACTGCTAAATTTGTACTACTAAATCGTAATCTATTGGTGGAATCTTTAGGATGTGTCTGCAGATATTGACAGTTTAACTTTTTCTTAACAAGTATCAGTGCCTCTTATATTATCTGATTGTGCCTAGGACGTCTAGCACTATGTTGAATAAAAAGGTGAGAAAATACATCTTGGTTTTATTAATTTAATTTTTGATGTCATTTATTTGTAGTCTACTCTTCCTATTTTTTTTCACCTTTGGCTTTAGAACATGAATATCTTGAAATTTAAGGACCACTTAGAATTCTAGATACCTTTTTTTAATATATAATAATCATTCAAATGGCTTACAATTAGCTTGCCCAGGGGTAATGAGTAAATCAAATGTACACATACTATAGTATATGTTACATAGAGTAGGAAAACATTAACGTGTTTCTAATAATTCTTTTAAAAGAAGAAATGGTTCCTTTATTAGTAACAGGGAATGTTTTTCATCAAATTTAAGGCTGGA
>NW_021915167.1:0-2358 GCF_006229205.1 Suricata suricatta | reverse complement strand
AATTGGATCACTAAAAGAGGCAGAACATCTCATTTGCAATACTGAGTTCTTATGGATGATTACAATTTAGTGAAATCAACAGAAGCTTCTTTCCAAAACATAGGATATAGTATACATGTGTTTTGTTCAATTCCTCTTCACCCAGTTGGTAAGGGAGACATTCCTACCCTACAGTTATGAAGATGGATGAACACACAACACCTGACACTGGACAGATAAGACTGATGACAGTTTAGTAGTCATCACATATACTCAACAGCCCAGGGGAGGAGGACATCACATGCCATGCAGGGCCACTTGGGGGTTGTAGCTGGGACAGATGAGCAAGCATCCCACAGGAGGATGTAATTGGTTTCTTTGAATAATTCTTTGGGCTGGCATGGAACTAAAGTTAGCTGCTCAGGCTTAAGGAGCCACTGTGCCTAGTTCCTGTTCTAGGAGGTTTGCTTGACTAGGGGTTGCTATCTGCTAGAGCAGAGGGGGAGGAGAACTTGTTAACCTGTTCAAAGCTCTCCCAGTTTTACAGATGTCAAGGTAACATTAATATTGAGTCTTAATTTCAGCCTTCCACTGTAATGTAAAAGGACCAGAGAAAAAACATCATATAAGGATCTTTAATGCCTTCTCTTTGCCCTTGGGGAGCAAAGTTCTATAGCAAGGCATTTGAGACTCTAGATGCTTGGTCCCTGGTTATCTCTCCAGTCTCTTCCAGACCTTTCTGCTCCTGTACTTCATATTTCAGACATTCCAAAATATTAGTAAGACACTAAATACACAGAGTGACATCCTGAGATTTGTTTTTCATTGAGAAGGTCTCTCTAGCTGTAATAAATTGAATGGTTGGGAGTAAGGCATGGCCAGAGACAGATAGACAATTAAGAAGCTGTTAGTGTGTCTAGAGGAGTGAAACACAGCAAAAGAAATTCTGGGAATAGAGAGATATGGGTGTGTCTCAAAACACATTAAGTAAAAAACCACCAACACCACCACCACCACCACAACAACAATTAAGTTTTCTGGATTTAGCAACCAGATAAATGATCATTCTTTCGCTATATCAGGGAAAGTCAGATAAGCACAATTCAAAACTGGAATGCCCTATTTATAAAATTATAATAAATTAATCACATGGTACAAGGATGAGAGTCATTTATATGTATTAAAATAGAAGAATTTTCCCACTTCCTGTGTTTATAGATTATTAAAAGATAATCACAGTGGAATCAATATCTAGGTAACATGAATCAATCAACAAACATTTTCAACATAACTAATAGAAAAGATAGCACTCTCATAGAATTTTTACTAGTTGGGTATATTGAGACCAAACTCATAAAAGAACTAGTAGTACATCGTGGTATTTACTAAGCACCAAATGTACAAAACAGAAAATAAGTCTTAGAAGTATTCAAAAATGTCTATTAATCCTAGTGGAAACTTTCAAAATACAAAATTTATTTATTTTAATTTATTGTCAAGTTAGCTAGCTTATCGGGTATACAGTGTGCTCTGGCTTCAGAAGTAGATTCCCAAGATTACGTGCAATATCCAGTTCTCATCCCAACAAGAACTCTCCTCAATGAGAATCACTCATTTTCCCCACCCCCTGATCCCCCACCCCCATCAACCTTCATTTGTTCTCTGCATTTATGAGTCTCTTATGGTTTGCCTTTCTCTCTATTTGTATCTTATTTTTCCTTCCAATCTCTTATGGTCTTCTGTTAAGTTTCTCAAATTTCACATATGAGTTAAGTCACACAATATCTATCTTTTTCTGACCAACTTATTTCACTTAGAATAATACCCTCCAGTTCCACCCATGTTGTTGCAAAAGGCAAGATTTCATTATTTTTCATCACCAAGTAGTATTCTATTTTATATACATATATACACCACATCTTTATCCATTCATCCAATGTTGATGGACACTTGGGCTCTTTCCATAAGTGTTGATAGTGTTGCTATAAACATTAAGGTACATGTGCCCCTATGAATTAGCATTACTGTATGTTTTGGATAAATTTCTAGTAAAGCTATTGCTGGGTCATAGAGTAATTCTATTTTTAAATTTTTGAGGACGCTCCACACTGTTTTCCAGAATAGCTGCACCAATTTGTATTCCACCATCAGTGCAAGAGGGTTCCCCTTCCTCTACATCTTCTCCAACATCTGTTGTTTCCTGGGTTGTTAATTTTAGCCACTCTGACCTGTGTGAGGTGGTATCTCAATGTGGTTGAGATTTGTATTTGTCGGGGCCCACCAAGTTTTCTGTGTGCCTCAGGCAAGGATTATCACTCCCTTGAGTGAGCCAGTAAACAAGATTTGCATCTGGAGGCTGGAGATTGCCATTTCCAGGTC
>NW_021915166.1:0-1193 GCF_006229205.1 Suricata suricatta | reverse complement strand
CGGCTGTAAGGTAGCACGTCTGACCTGATGCTGAGGCTGGGGTGGATACTGAATGTTCCAGCATGTAATTTAAGACACGAGGACCACTGGACACATAACTAGGTCATGAAGACAGTGCTCTGACATATGTGACCATATACTGTGTTCATTTCTCGAGTACCTGTGTCTCAGTAGAATACCTTTTCCTAAGAGTCAACAGCAGTTCCCCATTCCTGGTATTTTAAACTTTTAAGAAGCTTTCATTGATCATGTGATTAAAGGGTTGTCAAAAGCAGATATGTTATATTTTCTCTGTGAAATATGGAGTTTGAAAAAAAATGTATTTCTGTCAAAGAAGTTGTAAGGATGTTTTATGAAAAAAATCAGACATCATTTTAAGCTTTTCCGTAAAATTATAAGAATATTTGCTATGGAAAAATATTTCTGGAGATTTCTGCATGAGATTGTCTTGATATGTATTAATTTCTTAGAAGTTAAAAAAATGTTTATTTATTTTTGAGAGAGAGACACATAGCCCAAACAGAGGAGGGGCAAAGAGACAGGGAGACACAGCTTCAGACTCCAAGCTGTCAGCACAGAGCCCAACATGGGGTTCAAAATTGTGAACCACAAGATCATGACACGAGCCGAAGTTGGACGCTCAACCCCCTGAGCCACCCAGGTGCCACTTAAATTTTTTTTGATGTTTATTTAGTTTTAAGAGAGAGACAGACACAGGGCATGAGTGGAGGAAGGGCAGAGAGAGAGAGACAGAATCTGAAGCAGGCTCCAGGCTTGAGCTGTCAGCCCAGAGCCCAATGCAGGGCTCGAACCCACGAACCGCGAGATCGTGACCTGAGCTGAAGTCTGATGCTCAACCCACTGAGCCTCCCAGGGGTCCCTTCATATGTATTTTTTAAATATCAAAATTAGTTTTGTTTAATTGACCTGGTTGTCTTTTAAAACTAATTGTGAAAGAAATAGAACTTAGTGATAATTCAGGTAAATAAATGGGCTTTTTGCTATTTTTTTAATCATTCCACTGAATGGAAAGTAGCATATTTTATTAAAAAAATCAAGTGATACATTGATTTTCCTTGACTCTTTGTAATTTTCTTACCTTTCATAAGCATCATGGAATGATTCTGGTAGTCTGAACTTTTGATAAATCATTTAATTTACACCCACGTTCACGGCAGCATTAGTAGCTGCGG
>NW_021915165.1:0-1193 GCF_006229205.1 Suricata suricatta | reverse complement strand
TTGGTCTGCACTTCTCTTTTTTTGGTAGGTCTCTGTCTGGTTTCGGAATCAAGGGATGCTTGCTTCATAGAATGAGTCCAGAAGTTTCCCTTCTACTTCTATTTTTTAAAATAGCTTGAGAACATTGGATATTAGGTCTGATTGGAATGTCTGGTAGAATTCCCCATGGAAGTCACCCGGCCCAGAGCTCTTATTTTTCGGAAGATTTTTGATAGCTGATTTAATTTCATTCCTGGTTATGTATCTCTTCAGATTTTCTATCCCTTTCCGTTTGAATTTTGTTAGTGCATGTGTGTTTTGGAATTTGTCCATTTCTTCTAGGTTTTCCAGTTTGTTGGCATACAATTTTTCATTGTATTCCCTGATCATTGTTTGTATTTCCTAGGGCCTGGTTGTAATAGATCCATTATCATTCATGATTTTGTCTATTTGGGTGTTCTCTCTTTGCTATTTGAGAAATCTGGCTAGACGTTTATCAATTTTATTTATTTTTTCAAAAAATCATCTCTTGGTTTCATTGATCTACTCAATTGGTTTTTTGGAGTTTAAATTGTTTATTTCTGCCCTGATCTTTATTATTTCTCTTTTCTGCTGAGTTTGGGTGCTCTTGCTGCTCTCCTTCTAGATTCGTGAGGTGCACTGTTAGATTTTTGTATTCGCACTTTTTCTGGTTTGTTGAGATAGACCTGGATTGCAATAAACCTGCCTCTTAGGGCTGCCTTTGCTGCATCCCAAAGAGTTTGGATTGTTGTGTTTTCATTTTCATAATTTTTAAATTTCTTCTGTAACTGCCTGATTGGCCCATTCGTTCTTTATTAGGGTGTTCTTTAACCTCCATATTTTTGGAGGTTTTCCAGACTTTTTCTGTGATTGTTTTCAAGTTTCATAGCATTGTGATCTGAAAGTGTGCAAGGTATGATCTCAATTTGTTTATGTTTATGAAAGGTTGCTTTATGACCCAGTATATGCACTATATTGGAGAATGTACAAGGCGCATTTGAGATTCCATAGCCTCTGGATGTGGAATTCTAAATAAATCGGTCAAATCCATCTGGTCCAACATGTTGTTCAGGCCCATTGTTTCTTTAGTGATTTTCTGTCTAGTTGATCTATCCACTGCTGAATGTGAAGTGAGTATTAAAATCCTCTGCAATTAGCACATTCTTATCAATAAGATTGTTTCTGTTTGTGAT
>NW_021915164.1:0-1194 GCF_006229205.1 Suricata suricatta | reverse complement strand
TTTGGGCCCCAAGTGGAGGCTCAGGCCCAGCATCCAGAGCCCCCTGAAGAGAGAGAAACATCTCCACTCCAGCAGGAGGCTCCATCAAAGCCTCCAGAGTCCCTTAAGGATGGAGATTCAGCAAACCCACAGGAGGCCCCAGTTGAACCTTCAAGTCCTCCTGGAGAGGTCGAACCTTCTTCAGTCCAGCAGGAAGCCTGCTATGTGTAAAACATCACACAGTTAGCGGTTAGGTGGGTGTTCATAAACCAGGTATGAACTCTGAAAAGTATGTCTTAAAATCATTTTTTAAAATTTTTATTAATTTATTATTATTATTTTTTAGAGAGACAGAGTACAAGCTGGAGAAAGGGTAGGAGGGGGAGAGGAGGAAGGAAAGAGAGAGAGAGAGAGAGAGAGAGAGAGAGAGAGAGAGAGAGAGGAAGAGAGAGAGAATCCTAAACAGGCTCCACGTCAGGGCTCCGTTTCAGACCCTGCACCTGAGCTGAAATCAAGAGTCAGGCACTCAAACAACTGAGCCACTCAAGTGCCCCAAATTCATTTTCTTTGAACATATTTCTTCAGCTGTTACAAATATTTCTTTGCAGCTAGCTAGCTTTTCTTTTATTTTTTTATTTTCTTACTTATTTTTGCAAAAGCAAAGGGCTTTGTAACAGGTTTAGGCTCGCCGGGGCCTAAACTCGGGCTCACAGACTTTACCGGCATGGTGGATCCATGCTGAGAGCCCCGAACAAAGGTGGGATAGGGCTTCTTTTTTTTTTCCAAAACTTATTATTATTTTTTTTAATTTATTTTTGAGAGACAGAGAGAGACAGCACGAGCAGGGGAGGGTCAGAGAGAGAGGGAGACACAGAATCCGAAACAGGCTCCAGGCTCTGAGCTAGCTGTCAGCACAGAGCCCGACGCGGGGCTCGAACCCACAAATCGTGAGATCTGACCTGAGCCGAAGCCGGATGCCTAACAGAAATCATTTTCTTTTTTCCCAAATGAGGAAACTAAGGTACAAAGAGACCAGGAGAGGTGTCTTCACCCATAAATGGCACTCTCTGCTCTCCCCAGTCCCCGGCTTTTGGCTGGGCAATCAAAGCCCCAAGCAAATAACGCCCAAGTCCGCTTTATCGCGGGAATTCCTGACAATGATGCGTCCAGGTGTGTGCATGGTCCTTGGAATTCCACTTTTGAAGTTTACTTTGA
>NW_021915163.1:0-1194 GCF_006229205.1 Suricata suricatta | reverse complement strand
GGAAGGGAAAGGAAGAAAGAGAAGGAGTGTGAGGGAAGGAAGAAGGGAGGGAAGGAGGAAAAGAAAGAGAAAGAGAGAGAAGAAAGAAAATAAAATAGAGAAAAATTAAATTAGCTAGAACCGCCCTTCAGTTCTCTACTCAACAAAATGCCCTCATGAAAGTATGTATACATTCCGTTCGTCAATACCTAGTTTTGTTATGGTTTGGCCTAGGGTGCTCAAGAATAGTTTTCAGGTCTGATACTTCTGTATCTAGCAGAAACTAAGTAAGACAGCTGGGTAACAGTTCAAAAGGTCTCTGAGCTGATGCTGGGAATTGGATTTTAAGAAAATAATCTTAGCTTTTGATAATGATTTGTCCCAATAAAACAGAAAATAAGTATCCCGACGTTGAGATACATTCATCAAGCTGACACAGTATTTTCTAACTCCTCCAGGTTACTTGCCATCAGGTGATCTGTCTCTGTCTCTCTTTTCTAAAAGTTTCTTCTTTTATTATTTCAGAGAGACAGAGAGAAAGAGAGCATGCAAGAGAGCATAAGTAGGGGGAGGAGAGAGAGAGAAAGACAGAGAGAGAGAATCTGAAGTAGGCTTCAGGCTCTGAGCTGTCAGCACAGAACCGGACCTAAGGATCAAACCCATGAACTGCAAGATCATGACCTGAGCTTAAGTAAGAGTCTTAAACCAAGTAAGCCACCCAGGCATCCCTCTTCTTCTTCTTTTTTGTTTAAGAATGCATCAAGAAGAAAACCTTATTTTTATTGGAACTCAGACTAGTTCCTAACTAACTTTGTCAATAGACTAGCACACAAAGTAGCTCCTCAATTGCATAGAAACCACTTCCTTTGGTTTAGCCTTCCCACATAGCCATGTCTACTATAATTTTAATGAAGTTTGTCACATTTCATAGATCCTATTCCCAGCTAGTCATTATTCCTATAACCAAAAATATAAGTATCAAGTCAATCCTTATGCCTATGCATTACTCCTCTACCAATCTGGATCTTAAGAGGCAGGGGAGGGACACCTGGGTGGCTCAGGTAGGTGTCAGACTTTGGCCCAGGTCATGATCTTGTGGTTCACTAGTTCAAATCCCTCTGTCCAGCTCTGTGCTTACGGCTCAGAGTCTGGAGCCTGTTTTGTTTCCTGGGTATTCCTCTCTGTCTCTGCCCCTTCATTACTCATTCTCTTTTT
>NW_021915162.1:0-1194 GCF_006229205.1 Suricata suricatta | reverse complement strand
GTGCAGTTATTTAATTAGCTTTGTAACAAATCTGGGAGATGTTTCATAAAAAGCTAAGAAACATGGGTTCATTTTTGCTTTCTCTAGTTTATACTAGTGACATTTTGACAGGAAACTTTCTAATATAAACTAGAAGACTGAATAGTCTATATATGTTATTGAGACACCTCTTGCTAAGCAACTAGTTCTTATTATTAAGAAATTCTGGAGCACATGGGTCGCTCAGTCAGTTAAGTGTCCAACTTCAGCTCAGGTTATGATCTCATATTTTGTGAGTTCAAGCCCTACATCCGGCTCTCTGCTGTCAGCATAGAGCCTGCTTCAGATCTTCTGTTCCCCTCTCTCTCTGCCTCTCCCCCATTGGTACTTTTTTACTCTCTCTCTCAAAAATAAATAAACATTAAAAAAGAAATTACTGCTTATAATCCAAAGCTGTCACTCTTCATTGAATTGACATTTGTGATGTAGCTCTATGTATTTAGAAATGTTAATGTAGTTTAAAACACATAAGCTCTAAGCTTTTGATGAATAATTCAGATTTTCTCTATTTGAAAAAATTATTAGAATCTTTCACCAATGCATGATTTTATTATTTAGTTATCTTCACAAGACTAGGAGAAAAGGTAAAGAAACCCGGCACATTTCTCTGGGAAGGTTATTCCCAGCTTGTACTATTCATATCTTTGCTTGTCCTTCAGACTCTTATATGTAACATATAACATATAAGTCTTGGATGTCCCCCATAAAGACACTTCAAATGCAACAGGTAGAGTATACTCATTGTCTTTCCCAAATTTATTGTTCTTTTCCCTTTTTTTAACCATATAAATGTCCTACTGCATATTTAGCTTGATATTAGAAATGTTTCTGTATTTACTCCCCATCAATATTTTTAATGAATACAAATTACTGATTATTCTTTCTTTTAAATAACTCTAGATATTTGCTGTCTGCTCTCCAATCCTGTTGTCATTGTCCACAGTCTTCTGCCTGGACCATTGCAGTAGTCTCCTGACACGCCCCTGCCTTGAATTTCTTACTACCAATAAAAATATATTTCTCTTTACATGCTCTCCTCCAGCTATAGTACACTAATTTCAGCTTGTTGCTGTGTTACACATCCCAGTTTTTATACAGTTGGCTCCTTCTGCTGGGAATGATTTTCCTTGGTTTTTATTTTTTGTTGTTTTTTTT
>NW_021915161.1:0-1194 GCF_006229205.1 Suricata suricatta | reverse complement strand
CTGCTGGCTGGTATTTTGCCTTCCTCAGCTCAAGCTCTTGCCAAGTTCTCTTTATGCCCTTCATGCCCTAAAGTCCTAGTTGAAGACCTCAAGAACTTATAAATCAAGATTACTGTCAAGGTTGTTTACACTGCATTACTATTTAAATCCTTATCCATATAAATAAATACAGAATTATACCACTATTGTAATTTAATATTTCCCAGGAACGGCTTCTGGCTGGTACTTCAGGTGAAAGCCCAACACTGTAACCAATTCATGTAACTCAATTGTTGCAATCGGTTTTTTTGCCTTGGTTTTTCTATTTCGGTGGTATAAGTATGTTTCACACCTTCATCTTATGGGTCAGCAGCAAATCTCAGAAATCATTTAGCTGTGAACATTAAAGTCTGTAATCATGAGATGAATAATGATTTATAGTTAAAATTTCAGGGCCAGGAAAATGGTAACTATCAGACTTAGATCCAATGATAATCAACATGGTGTATAATAAACTAGCCTTTTTATATTTTTTATTTATTTTTGATGTTAATGGCTTGTTTTCAGTTCTGTACTCATCAAAGTGAGAAACCCATTAACTCAAAAATAAATCAGGCAAAAATTCATTACATGTTGGAAAGCTTTTGCATAGCTCTACTTGGGTAATTTTTTCTAAATTACTTCGCATTCAGTAGGACTGGGCATAGGTGACCCCTCCTTCCTTCCTGAAGTGCTTTTCTCTCTTAGTTTCCCTGATCTTGGCTTCCTGGACTTCTCTCAGCCCCATCAGCTGCTCCTTCTTGGCCTCCTTCTCTGGCTCCATCTTGTTTTCCTACCTTCACACTGTTGGTGTTCATCAGAGCTCAGTCCTAGACTTTCTCTTTTTCTTACACTCTATGTCAGTGAATACATCTGCTCCTGAGATTTTAAGGGTTATTTCCTACTCAAAATCTGATACTGTATCTTTGGCTTAGACTTCTTTCAGCTCCATACTTGGACGTGTTACAGTGAGCTTAAACCTAATAGGAAGGATACACAAGGCACTAAAATTCAAGTATTTAAAGAATAAAGAATCTAGGGAAGCAACATATTTACATTTCTGTTAATATTTTACTACAATATCTCTCTAGCAGTACTTTTAAATTTTATTGAGGTATAACTGAAATATAATAAATTGCAAATATCTAAGTAAATAATTTGATTCATTTTGACATA
>NW_021915160.1:0-1194 GCF_006229205.1 Suricata suricatta | reverse complement strand
GCACACGGGGCCACACGGGCAGAAGCACCCGCATGGTTGGGAGGCCGAGGTCGGGAATTGGCTAGCCCCCAGCCCGAAAGGTGTATTTGTAGGATGTCACAACATCATAATATACAGAAAGCTGAACAACATTCACAGAAGGAGAGGGGACTGTGGGGTGTGGAGCTCAGAGCCGTGAGGGCCTCCAGGGGAGGCCGGGATCCAGGGGGCCGGAGATGGGCAGGTAGCCTGGGGCCGGAGCCTGGGCAGCTGCCGGGCGGGGCCACGGCTGCTCCTCCGCAGATGGAGACTGTAGGGCTGTTTCCATCCTGCGTGTTGCCGGATTGGGTGAGGAGGGGCGTCCGGCTGCCCTGCAGGAGGCACGGCCCCTCCCCTGCTGTCTGGACGCCTCTGCTGGTGGGCGGCAGTGTTTCTGCCTCCCTGGCCCCAGCCCCACGCCTCCCTCTTTGTCACCAGCTCTTCCGTCTTGCCTGGGTCACCTTGCCTCCCAACCGGCCAGTGCCCTGGGTCCCACGGGGAGACGATGGGCCATGTGCTTCCCCGGTGCGAGCCGGAGCTGGTGGCCTGGGGCAGGTGCAGGCCCTGTGGAAGGTGGCATCAGAGGACTCGGCTGCTGCTCAGTCACCTGCTGGGCCGCGGGGCTGAGGGCATCTGTCGGCCTGGATTAGCGAGGACGTGTCTCTCCCACAGTCCTCGCCCTGGGCGGAGTCACAAATAGAACTGCTGCCTGCCTTGGGCCGGGGCCAAGCTGTGCAACGGGTGTGTGGTCCGGAGGGGGCCGGGCCTGCCTGGGTCCATCCCTGGCGTGGACAAGTGCCGGCCAGACGTCCCCACCACGTGCACGCCTGGGCCCCTGCCCCCACACGCACACGTGCTCCGCCTCCCCTCTTGAGGACTTGTGCTCACGCACGGGGGCCTCTTTGATCCTGGGTGCTTGCTGGTGGCATCTTTCCTGTTTGTACGGAGAGCCCTGGGAGCTCTGCTGTCCTGGAGCCGAGTCTGTCCTCCTTGTGCCCTCCTTCCCTCCCAGGAAGGGGCGCTGAGCTCCCCTGTGGGGGACCCACTGGACTCTGTGCGGTGGCCTGTGGGCCCGTGGGGCGCCGTGTGGGGGCGGGAGGATGTGTGGAGCCGGAGACCACCCCCAGTTTCTGCTGCAGGCACCCCCATCCCCGGCGGAACCCGGCTCTGCCCTGG
>NW_021915159.1:0-1194 GCF_006229205.1 Suricata suricatta | reverse complement strand
AGTTTACAGAGTTAGGTTTAAATATAACTTTTTTAATGGCTACTTCACTGAGGAAACTTGAAGACATTTCATGCAGAATGACAATCTTCTGTTAATAAACTATTAGAGTTTGGTTTGTGGGGCAAAACAGGGATCTCAATATTATACCAATTGAATAACAAAATTTTATCAATTGAGACTCCACCTGTAAAGTATTTAAACTGTTCATGTTTAAACAAGAACAGGTTGGAGGAAAAGTAAGAAAAATACCTTTAGAGAATAAGCTACTTTCAAGAACTCAAGTATTAAAGATGATACATCACTTGTGTGATCATTATAAATAAAACACATTACATTTGTGTCATATTGTAACTTATTAATTCATGTTCACAAATAATTTCTTATTACTTTAATAGACAATTCATGAGCTTGGTAGCCTAATGGATGTAGTAAAAAAAGCATAGTTATTAGTTTCAGGCAGAATTATGTTTAATTCTGGCATTGTAACTTGTCAGCTATATAAACTTAATTAAATCGTCTAATTTGAATTTCAGATTCCATTCTTATGAAGTAGTAATAATATTGAGTTCCTTTAAAATCTATGAGTAGATTATAAACAGTCTGTATGAAGTCTTTGGCGATATTCACCTATAAACAAATAACTGTTATTAAGTATCATTCCTGAGCTGGTTTTAGTTTCAAAAGACACTTAAAACAGGATTTGTTTAAAACGAAATTTACAGTATAGTTTTTTCACTTATGCTGATTGGTTTCCTTGTCGATTAGTCTGAATTAGTTAAGGATTACTTGTTTAAAACCACACACTTAGGTCATAGACTATGCACGTTTAGATTACAAATCAATCTTTCTGATGACTTCAAATTGGGCAAAATTAACCCAAAATTCAATGCTAGAAGAATCCACTTTTAACCAGCACAGACAGGGTCTGAGTTAATTGTAATCGTGACTGAGACTCTCTCAGGGGGCAGGATACCAGGTATCTGTCAAATGACTGAGAAATCCCATTTCATTCTCTGAAAGATACTTTTGCTCATCAAATAATACTACGTGAATGCTAGGAACTGTCTGAGTGCCCACAGCTACTTCTCTGATAATTTCTTTTAGAACTCCCTCCCCCACAGACTGAGGAAATGCAAACCAGCTCCAACATCTGCTTTTCGCTTAAACTGCCAGTTAGGTCCACCCTGCCTATAG
>NW_021915158.1:0-1194 GCF_006229205.1 Suricata suricatta | reverse complement strand
ACTGAAATCTCTCGTGTCATTCCAGAGGACATTCCGTCAGTAATGAAAAGCAGATATAAGTCTAGAGAGCAGAAGCTAGTCATTTTATCACTCCCCCACTGATCACTTACTTAAAACTTGTACAAGTTACCTTATCCTCTCAATCTCAAGTTTGAAACCTGTAAAATGAGGACATTTGTCAAACAAATTTTAATGTCCTATAGTCCTAACTTCATATGAGGTTATCATCCCATTTTACTGATGAGGAGACAGAAATAGAGAAGGGAAGGGGAGGTAGAGTTGAGCGTTCAAGCTTCCATCTAGAGAGATTTTCCGGGAGTAATGGGGACTGATCCTTGACATTCAAGTGGATATGTCATTTCAAGGTTCATTCACTGATGATTTCAGTTACTGGGCACTGACCATCTACTGTGTATTGGGCACTATTTTAGGCACTGTCCATACAGTAGTACACAAGACAGACATAATACCCTTTCTTTAGTAAACGGAAGACAAGAAACAGAACAATTACATAGATGACAAAATGAGCTGTGTTGAAACATAAAGCTGGGAAGCAGGGGAGATGCTGATGGTCAGGCTTAGTCATTGTAAGTAACGTTGTCAGGAATGTGACCCTTATGTAAGGGTGAGGGGATAAAGGAGCCAGCCACGTGGGATTGGGAGTGGGGCGATGTCTGGGGGAAAGCACCGCCACCAGAGGGAACAGCAGATGCAAAGGCACTGAATGAAGCTGAAGTATGTTGTGTGTCATCAGGGAAAATGCAAGTTTCACAGAATCCAGGTCTCAAAGATGTGGGCAACACTGAGAACCTTCAGACTTCAACACACTTACAACTCAGAGCACCATCATCTATTAGGATAAACACCAAAGGAGGTCCACATACACTGTCCAGAAGTTAGGATAGCTCCAGGTTACTAGGAGTTAAGGAGCCATATTTAAATCAACTCAATTACTTATTGTTTGTTTTGCTTTGTATAGCACACCATGGCAATAGAAAAAAAAAACCCAGCTCAATCAATAGTTAACTTTTTTTAACAGTCTGATGCAAAAATGTATTTCCATGCCTTCTCATTCCTTCTTCTAACAAGTTACAGTAATCAGTATCAAATATTTAAGCATCAAGCAAAATAAGTCAGGTGGAGTCACTCATAGGTCTAACAGGAGAAACCTAACAGAACCACGGGGAGGGGAAG
>NW_021915157.1:0-1194 GCF_006229205.1 Suricata suricatta | reverse complement strand
TCTCATGCTCTGTCTCTCTCTGTATCAAAAATAAATAAAACATTAAAAAAATTAAAATAAATAAATAAATAAATGTAAAAGAAAAATTAAAACAAATATTTAAAAAATTTTTTTTTCATTTGAGTAACTTTAAATACAAAGTTGCCCAGAAAAGGAACACCTGGGTGGCTGAGTTGGTTAGGTATCTGACTTCGGCTCAGGTCACAATCTCCCAGTTTGTGGGTTCAAGCGGGGCTTTGTGCTGACAGCTCAGAGCCCAGAGCCTGCTTCAGATTCTGTGTCTCCCTCCATCTCTGCCCCTTCCCCACACACGCTCTCTCAGTCTCTCAGAAATAAACATTAAAAACAAACAACTTAAAAGCTGCCCAAAAAGTGCAGAGAGTTCACGTAAAGCATTCAAACGGTTTCCCCCACTGTTACCATCTTACATAACCTTAGTACTTGTATAAAAATCAGGACGTTAGCATTAGTATGATACTGTTAATTAAGTTAGACACAGTGTTTGAATTCTACCCATTTCCTGCCTAATGTCTTTTTTTTTCTGTCCCAGGACCCAATCCCTGACCCACATCATATTTAATTGTCATGTTTCCTGATGTTCCTCCAATCTTTGATCATTCTGTAGACTTCCATGACCTTTACACTTTTGAAAAGTACGGGTCAGTGATTTTTGCGGGATGGTCCCCATTTGGGGGTTTGTCTGATGTTTAACAGATTGAGATCTACCCTAGGGGGAGGAACCCCACAGGAATATTGTCTTTCTTATCCTCTGGTAGGCACGTGGGGAGCTTTTGACTCCAGAACTTGGACTCAGTGAGCTAACACTGCTTCCATCATCCGGGTCCTATTGAGTGGAGGTGGTATACGTCCGTCAGTGGAACAAAAGAAACAAATCATTGCTGTTGAGAGGTGTTTGGGGCAACCGGGTGGCTCACTCAGTTAAGCGTCTGACTCTTCATTGCAGCTCAGGTCTTGATCTCAGGTTGTGAGTCCAAGCTGCACGTTGGGCTCTGCATTAGATGAAGCCTTACTGAAAAATAAATAAATAAATAAATAAAATAATAATAATTTTAAAAGCTGTTCAAAAGACAAATTCTTAAAACAACAACAACTGTATTTTTCTGTGGAAAAATAACCAAACGTGAACTTAGTGGTGGAAGTATAGTTAGTGATGAGACCTAGAAACTGTGCAGC
>NW_021915156.1:0-2359 GCF_006229205.1 Suricata suricatta | reverse complement strand
ATAGAATCTAGGCCTTATGTTTTCTCAAATATATTAGAAGAAATTTGTTTATATTCATGATTTTTAATCTACTGTGTCTGCCCCAAATCCTTTCTCTCCCTCGTACTGGTAACTGTGTCTTCTTTACAATTTTATTGTTGATTCTTGCCAGAGAGTACTCCACCTGATACCTTTCAGCAACCCAGCTTTAGTTAATTCTCTCTATTACTTTTTTTTTCTTCAGTTAGCTCATTAATTTCTGTTTATCTTGATTATTTCCTACCTTCTACTTCTTTAGATTTAGATTACTGTTCATCTTATTTCTTGAATAAAATGCTTAGGTTATTGATTCAGTCTTTTCTGCAGTCATATAAGTATTTAGGCTAAAGTTTCTCTATTTAAAGCTTTAGTTGCTTTCTGTAAGTTTTATTAATTGGTGTTTCAAAAGCAGTGGTACTATTTGATAAATATTTTTGTACAGTTTCTAAATATCTTCTAACTTATATTTGTATTACTTTTTCATACACATAGGGCTTTTGGTTACTTTTTTAAAATTAAAAAAATTATTATTATTTTAATGAGAACACAAGTAGCAGGGAGAGGCAGAGAGAGAGGGAGAGAATCCCAAGCAGGCTCTGTGCTCAGCATAGAGCCCAACACAGGACTCAATCCCACAATCCTTGGATCATGACCTGAGTCAAAACCACGAGTCAGACACTCAACCAGCTGACCCACCCAGGAGCCCCTATTTTGTTTCTAATCTGAAACCATTGTCTTTAGAGATAACTGTCTATATAATACTTATTCTTCGAAACTCTGAGATTTTAGCATGGCTTCACCTGTGTTCGATTTTTGTGAATGTTCCAGATATTCTTAAAATAAATTCATAAACTCCCCCTCTTGAAGTCAGCGCTCCGTGTATAACAGGGTGTTAAAATGGGATTCTGTCTTGGAGAGGCACAGGCCTCTGTTGACATCTGTCAGCCAAAGGCCATCAGGAGCACCTATGGATTTATCGCTGCTCTTTGCTGCAGGGAAAAGTGCACACAGGTGGGGATTGGGCATGTCAGTAAGTGGGTGGTAGGTAGGGTTTAGTATAGATTTGGACTTGTGTTAGGTCATATTGAGATGGGTTCAGAGAATTGAGTATCTTCATGAATTTTATCCAAGTTGCAGGCATGACCAGATATACTTACGATTTTTATCTAGCAGATGGAAGAATAGAGCAGAGCTAAAACTGCAATCGATAAAGAGACAGTGATCAAGTTTTTAGGAGTCAGGGATATTTGGTAATATTTGGGGTTAGTGATTTTTATAAGGTTATTGGTGTGTGTGTGTGTTTGCCACTACAGATGTGTTCTTCTCTTCCATTTCATCCCTCAGTTGGTTTTTGTTGATAGCAGAGATTTTTAAAAAAATTTTTAGTGTTTATTCTTTTGAGAGAGAGAAAGAGAGAGTGGGAGAGGGAGAGAGAGAGATGGAGACACAGAATCCGAAGCAGGATCTGCACTGCCAGCACAGAGCCCGATGTGGGGTTCCAACCCACACACTGCGAGATCAAGACCTGAGCCAAAGTCCGAGCCTTAACAGACTGAGCCCCCCAAATATCCCAATAACAAAGGTTTTTCTATGAATTAATTTTACATTGTTTGACTTATTGAATTCCTAATCGTTTAGTTCTTCAGGAAGTTTTCCTGGGTTGTCTTATTAACTCAGATGTAGATAACGTCTCTTCCTCCTTTCCAATTCTTACAGGTAAAACCCTGTAATAACCACAGATCCTGATCGAACATGATTGGTGACTGGTGTCCATGTTCTTAAACCTCTAGGAGCACAGAGAAAAGTGGTTATGGAGGACAGAAAATGGAAAGAAAGAGAGAAACGTGAGACAATTCCATTACTGAGAAGCAGAAGCTGGGTCCCTACAGTCCATATTTAGCTAACCCAAGTTTCTGTAGTAGGCATATAAAGCAGAGGATAATTGCAATGAGGTTCTTGCAAACCCCAGCCAGATTACAGAATTTAGAATCAACCTCAAACATATTTGTGTTGAGGCAGACAAGTGCCACCAGATAGTGTTAAACAGCAGCCAGGACCCAGACAGAGATGGACTGTCTAGCTGGCCTTCAGAACCCCTCGCCATCTAGCCAATAGCTGGTTTGCCTCACTCACATAATTAAGTTGGCAAGTATGGAATCCCACATTTTTTAATATATGCATCTCTTTTCTTTTTTTTTAAATAGTTTATTGTCAAATTGGTTTCCATACAACACCCAGTGCTCTTCCCCACAAGTGCCCTCCTCCATCACCACCACCTCTTTTCTCCCCTCCCCCTTCCCCTTCAACCCTCAGTTCGTTTTCAGTATTCAATAGTCTCTCA
>NW_021915155.1:0-1194 GCF_006229205.1 Suricata suricatta | reverse complement strand
AATATATTAAATACTGATAGATATAAACCCATGTGATCAAAAGCATTTGCAGGGGTGCCTGGGTGGCTCAGTAGGTGAGCGTCCGACTTCGGCTGACGTCATGATCTCGCAGTCAATGAGTTCAAGCCCCACGTCAGGCTCTGTGCTGACCGCTCAGAGCCTGGAGCCTGCTTTTGATTCTGTCTCCCTCTCTCTCTCTGTCCCTCCCCAGCTCATGCTCTGTTTCTATCTCTCTCAAAAATAAATAAACATCAAAAAATTTTATTTAAAAAAAGCATTTGCAGTTCTCTATTATCTTTGAGAGTTCTGAAGAGATTTCAAGATCAAGATCACAAGGTCTGAGAACTGCTGAAATAGGAATATAAAACACTGTAGTTTAAAAAAAAGACAAAACCTTTTGCGTATTTATGTTCTGTTTTTCAACATTCTTAAATAAATGCACAATAACCTCATATGGTACACAGACCTTGCTTGAGAGTATTTTCAGTGACCCATACTTCGTACGTGTACTCTACACTCTGAACCGGTACATATTGAAAGCTGTAGGTTTATCTTCTAGAAGCAAGTACTGTCCTTGGATGGGCAGCATTGGCTTCAGCTGGGGTCTTGTTTGGACTAAAGAGTGCCAGGCCCTAGCCCCAGACTTCTTAAAGGAGCATTTAACAAGACTCGGCTGATTTGTGTGCAAGTCTGAGAAGGACGAGTGCAGTGATTGTCAACAGGGGGCGGTATTTGGCCTCCAGAGGGCACTAGCCAATACTTGGAAACATTTTTGGTGTTACAACTGTGAGAGGGGGCCGCTACTGGCATCTAATGGGCAGATGGGAAGCTAAACATCCTGCAATACGAAGGACCTCCTCTCGCAATGAAGAATTCTCCTGCCCCAAATGTCCACTGTGCAAGGTTGAGAACTCCTATGTTAGTGTGATTTAGCCAGCCTTTATCAAGCAGTTCCAGATTGCTCAGTGTATATCATTTTTAATGCCCCTACTTATATTTCCACTTGTCTCTTCTCTAGCTTGTATTATAGAGAACCAATTCTGTCCATTACTAGGAATCATCATTTGCCTTGCTATGTCTTGCTGAATCTGCTTTCAACATTGGGGTAGTAGCGATGGATAGGCTTGATGGAGTAAGCCCCTAGCAGGCAGGGGAGGTGTCTTACCAAATGTTGCATCCTCCCCATTTTGAGTC
>NW_021915154.1:0-1194 GCF_006229205.1 Suricata suricatta | reverse complement strand
TTTTTTTTTAACTCAAAATTTATATAGGGTCTTAAAGAATCATTGAAGACACTTCTTTCTCCCTTTCATAAAAGATTTGCTCTTAAAATGTCCTACTTTGTGGAATGATAGAGACAGACCTTACACAACTAGTAACCATCTCTCAATCTTTCACTGATGATGTGGTTTTCATATAAAAGAACATTATTTCATGCTTTGGTTTAGTATTATGTCTTTTCATTTGGACCTGAGTGAAGAGGGGAAACAGTTAATCTCAACTCTTGTTAGTTGTCATTGAGTAAATCAATAAAAAATAAAAGATTCGGTATCAGATTAAACGGTATTCTCTATCAGCATTTTCCACAACAAAATCGGTTCCTTAGAGCCCCCCTCCACACCCCTGCTTAATCATATCAAACCCTGCAAAGAGTGGATGTAGGAGTAATACTCAGTATAGCCTATGGCTGCTTTAGCATTACCTGTGGTGTTTGAGTTATGCTATTTACTGAAACCAGTTCATCCCCTTGGAGAGTTAAAATCCTGTCTTAGACGTTACTTTTCTTCTCAAAAGTCCAGTTTTAAGCCATCCTAATAGATAATAACTTATAACATAGAAAGTACGTTCCCACACTCCTTCTACTTATCGCCTCAGCCCAAGAGCAAGGAGGCTGGCAGCAGTGAGGGGCAGCCTCGGGGAGAGAGGAGGCCAAAGAATAAGTGTTTTGACTTTCACTTTAGTGTTTATGATAACACTATAAGACTCCTTCCTAAAATGTAACAGCTGAGTAGTTAGAGGTCAACTACAGCCACCCACGGCCATAAGGAAAAGCTAGAGTCTCCAAAGGAAGAGGAAAACAACATGTCTGGGCAGCACAGGACATAGATTCCACAAAGTCACAAATCTTACTATTTAATGACAAAAATGGTGTGAACTCCCTAAGTCTATATGTTTCTAGACATAGAAGAAATTATGAATTTAGTAATTCAAGATTTTTCTCAGAAAAGAAGTATAGGTGTCCTTACTGGGCTCGGTAGATGAGCTGGCGTGGGAAGATGCTGGTACAGTGACCTCAACAATAAGTGACAGACAATATGCAGAATCATAAGAAATAGCAAGGAAAGCCGAGATTTATGCAGGCATTTCGTGTTTCAGAAGCTGTCCTATCCAGTTCAGAAACCATTACAGGCATCTTTATTACAGAAGAGAACTGTATT
>NW_021915153.1:0-1194 GCF_006229205.1 Suricata suricatta | reverse complement strand
CCACATCTCATCTGAAAACTACCCCTAAGACAATAGGAGAAACAAGACACAAAACACAAGCTCCATCTCTGATGAGACAAAGAGTCACCTGCAACCCACATGGAAACACGTGGAAAGCAGGTGGGAGGTGGTGCTTGACTCAACCAAGCTAAAAGGGTAAAAGCTGAGTGCCCTCTGAGGGAGAAGCCAGCCCAGCCAACAGAATCCCCAAACTGGGAAAGCCTTCGGAATGGGAAGCACCAGGGGCCAGAGGATGGGGTTTAAATGCCCCGTGAACCCAGAGCAAGCGGCTGACATCTTCATACCGAGTGATTGTTCACTCCCTCGTCTGACTTAGATGCTCGCCTCCACCCTGTGAGGCCAGGGGATGGGAAGTGTATTCTCTGGAGAAACAGAAGCAGACTCAGGGACATGAGGCAGAGCAGAAAGCATGGGAGAGACGGCTGTGACTACTCATCTTCATATGAAACCACGAGATGCCAGGATCTCCCACCTTCCTTCCCAATGCAACAGTCAGATGTATACACCCTTCGCCAGAGCTTGCAGCGCCTTAAAGGAAAGTCCCAGACAGATCAACAGGTAATTGTATCTGGGGGCTTGTCAAGGAAAAAGGCAGTTCCCAGTCTGATCGTTCTACAGAGACTCCCACCAGCTGTGTTTCTCACACACCAACAGTGCCTCCTTAACAATGTAGCTCCCTATGTTCTCAGCAATTTTCCTTCAGGAATTTTTCCTAAGGGAGCAGTCAGAGAAGTGGACAAAGATGGGTATGCAACAAAGCCTAACCCAATATTATTTATAAAAGTAACAAATTAGAAACCTAAATGTTTCCAATCAGAGATGGTTGGTTAAAAAACATCGCAGCCACTTAAAAGGGTACAGTATATGTATGTATGTATGATCATGAGAAAATAAGAGTATCAGCCACTTAAAAGGGTACAGTATATGTATACATATGACATATGTATATGTCACTACATATCACTAATGGCCCAGTGATAGCGATAAAAGACAGGTTTTAAACACTGTATCTTATCATTCTATTTGTATAAATACATGCTTATATAGCATAAAAACATGAAGGATTTTTTGAATCAGTGGCTATCTCCAGAAGGCAGAATTATGAGAGAATTATCATTTCTCTATATTATTTGAATATTTTATCAAACATATCAGAAAATGAAAGACAATTCC
>NW_021915152.1:0-1194 GCF_006229205.1 Suricata suricatta | reverse complement strand
GGTGCAGGCCTCTCTCCCATCTAGATCCTTGCCCTTTCATGCCCCCCATTCAGATTCCTCATCAGATGCCGTGGCACAAACTTGGGGTCCTCCTCCCCCAAACATTGTCAACCCAGATGGCGACGCTTACACTGTTCAGTCCTTCCTCACACCCGTACCCAGCCCCCGGCAGCCCCCGATCTGCTGTCTGTCTTGTGCAGTGAGGGAGCATAAGGCGAGCTGACACCCCCACCAGACCCCCCTTGCCTTGGGTGGGATACATGTGACATCCCTCAGGGACCCCTCCGCCGCCCAAGAATGAAGGACAGGAAAGAAAACCAGCGGTTCACTGACAGAGACCCCAGACCTGCAGACCCGAGTCTCCATCAGTTTGCAGCTCTCTTAGTGAATTACAGGAAACCGCAATCTCACCAGGAGCCTCAAGTCCAGAACCCTGCAGACTCCACTCCCTGGAGCCCCCACCTCCCCCTCCCCCCCTCGGTGACGTGAAAACAAAGGGGAGAAGGAAGTGGCAGGTGAGACATCACTTCTGCAGGACCCGCAGCCCAGGGACAAACACGGAGGCAAATTCCGAGTCCCGCGTTTCCCCAGGGACCCACCTCCCTTGTTAGCGTCTTTCTAGAGGGAACCAGCCGCGGCTGGGGGACAGCAAGGCCCGGGTGCCTTAGGAGTCCTCATGAGCACATCGGGTCCCTGTGGAGGCCGCCCTGGGGTCCTCCCCCAACCCCACTCCCTAGTGTCTATGCGGTCAGCGTTCACAGCCCCGGGGCAGCTCCTCCCTCCCTGGGCTCTGTCTCGTGCTTTAATGAAATCACCTTATTTTTTGCACCGAAGCCAGAATCCTTTCTTGGCCTTCAGCTCTGAGCCCGCATCACCCCAGACCCCATCAGGTGCATCCACCTGCTCTGGACATTTCATAGAAACTGAGCGTCTGGCTTCTTTCACCTGATGTGATGTTTGGACATGCACGTTGTAACGTCCGTGCTGGAACACGGATCAGCGTGGGCTCGCGTCCGTCAGGGCTCCGTCAACAGGCAGAAGCCAGGCAGGGATGCGAGCTGGAGAGACGTAACCTGCAGAGCTGATTGGCCAGGAAAGGAAAAGCCCAGAAGCCCCTCCTGTGCTGGAGGCTCAAGGAAAAGGCTGTGCCCAGCATGCATGAACCACGTGACAGAAGCCAGCACCACACGGGCC
>NW_021915151.1:0-1194 GCF_006229205.1 Suricata suricatta | reverse complement strand
GTGCAGTTATTTAATTAGCTTTGTAACAAATCTGGGAGATGTTTCATAAAAAGCTAAGAAACATGGGTTCATTTTTGCTTTCTCTAGTTTATACTAGTGACATTTTGACAGGAAACTTTCTAATGTAAACTAGAAGACTGAATAGTCTATATATGTTATTGAGACACCTCTTGCTAAGCAACTAGTTGTTATTATTAAGAAATTCTGGAGCACATGGGTCGCTCAGTCAGTTAAGTGTCCAACTTCAGCTCAGGTTATGATCTCATGTTTTGTGAGTTCAAGCCCTACATCCGGCTCTCTGCTGTCAGCATAGAGCCTGCTTCAGATCTTCTGTTCCCCTCTCTCTCTGCCTCTCCCCCATTGGTACTTTTTTACTCTCTCTCTCAAAAATAAATAAACATTAAAAAAGAAATTACTGCTTATAATCCAAAGCTGTCACTCTTCATTGAATTGACATTTGTGATGTAGCTCTATGTATTTAGAAATGTTAATGTAGTTTAAAACACATAAGCTCTAAGCTTTTGATGAATAATTCAGATTTTCTCTATTTGAAAAAATTATTAGAATCTTTCACCAATGCATGATTTTATTATTTAGTTATCTTCACAAGACTAGGAGAAAAGGTAAAGAAACCCGGCACATTTCTCTGGGAAGGTTATTCCCAGCTTGTACTATTCATATCTTTGCTTGTCCTTCAGACTCTTATATGTAACATATAACATATAACTCTTGGATGTCCCCCATAAAGACACTTCAAATGCAACAGGTAGAGTATACTCATTGTCTTTCCCAAATTTATTGTTCTTTTCCCTTTTTTTAACCATATAAATGTCCTACTGCATATTTAGCTTGATATTAGAAATGTTTCTGTATTTACTCCCCATCAATATTTTTAATGAATACAAATTACTGATTATTCTTTCTTTTAAATAACTCTAGATATTTGCTGTCTGCTCTCCAATCCTGTTGTCATTGTCCACAGTCTTCTGCCTGGACCATTGCAGTAGTCTCCTGACACGCCCCTGCCTTGAATTTCTTACTACCAATAAAAATATATTTCTCTTTACATACTCTCCTCCAGCTATAGTACACTAATTTCAGCTTGTTGCTGTGTTACACATCCCAGTTTTTATACAGTTGGCTCCTTCTGCTGGGAATGATTTTCCTTGGTTTTTATTTTTTGTTGTTTTTTTT
>NW_021915150.1:0-1194 GCF_006229205.1 Suricata suricatta | reverse complement strand
CAGTGGTGGATAATGAAGATAAGTTCTAGATTTGAATCTGTCTATATATTTTTCTATGCTTAGTTGTAATAACTTTATTTCCAAAAGTGCTTTTGTTATTTACTTTTTTGTCTCAATAGTAATTTTCCCCATTACAGTAATTTTGCACAGCCAAGACTTCTTGGCTCAGTCCAACTT
Source organism: Suricata suricatta (assembly GCF_006229205.1). Taxonomy (NCBI): domain Eukaryota; kingdom Metazoa; phylum Chordata; class Mammalia; order Carnivora; family Herpestidae; genus Suricata; species Suricata suricatta. The sequence continues at coordinate 1,017 of NW_021915150.1, read as the reverse complement.
TTCCAAAGAAAATTGATTTGTTTTGAACCAGCATTCATATCACAGTGCTTCTGACTTATCAGTACAGTTCATTTTTGTTTCAGAATGTATCGTAAGTGATTTTCCTTTTTCACTCTGAGCAGCATTGAGACCAAGTACTGGATGTCATTGTTATGTGTATGTGATCCTTTTGTTCTAGGATAATTTAAACATTCAAATATCATTTTTGTTTCTGTACATGGATGGATGACTCTTAGAGATTCTCAACAACTTTTTCTTCACATTTTATGTTCCCCATATAAAAAACCAGACATTTTCCAGTCATGGTGCTTGTGCTCTCAGGAGGAAAGTTGCCTTTTTGCATAAGGAAAGTTGGATTCCTTGAAAACAAACAAAAATCAAAATAATAGTAACAACAATAGTAAAATTCCCATTCCTCACAAAAATATCAATTGGTGTATTTTTAAGATTCAAAGTCTGATTTCGAAGAGACTTATTTTATAAATGTAGCTTATTTACATGTTGAAGACTCATTGAAAGGTTAATTAATGTTAAACAATTTGTAAATTAACTTCTTTTGTAGTTTTAGAGAAGTAGAAAATTAGAAAAAAAATTTTAATAGTTTCTAGAGAAAAGTTGAGTTAATATTAAGTGAGTTTTAAGTGATAACTAAATTGAGGTAGCAATGATGTTGAGGATACAATCTTTTTTTTTTTTTAAAGTTCATTTATTTACTTAGAGCAAGCCAGAGAGGGCAGAGAGAGGGAGAGAGAGAATCCTAAGCAGGCTCTGTGCTGTGAGCTGAGAGCCCAGTGCAGGGCTTGATCTCACAAACTGTGAGATCATGACCTAAGCTGAAATCAAGAGTCAGACACTTAACCCACTGAGCCAGCCAGGCATCCTGAGGATACTATCTTATATATGCTGTTCTCTGAAAAGTTCAACTCCACAATAATAATTATACTAGCTTCAGCTATTTTTCTATAGTCTCAAAAATATTTAGAACTAGGGGCACCTGGGTGGCTCAGTTGGTTGAGT
>NW_021915149.1:0-1194 GCF_006229205.1 Suricata suricatta | reverse complement strand
TTTGAGACCCACTTGCAGCTGAGAGACCTTCTGAAAACTACCAGCAGAGGCTGAGGGGTTTCCGAGACACCGTCCTCCAGCGACACACAAAGCTGTCACTGAGAAAGGACGCTGTGAGGCACAAACCCACAGACGCAGCGGAGGACCGGGCGCCCAGCGAGCGAGGCCCCGCCAGGCCATGGGACACTCGGGAGGTGGAGAGCGGTGTGGCCTGTTAGGGTCTTCCAGGGGCCCTGGGGACACCTGGCCCACACTTTCACAGCGTGGGCGTCCAATTCTGTGGCTTCTGGGCACTCCACCTGGGACCCTTGGTTCTGGCAACCCCAGAAAACGCACACGGCAGCCTCCGAAAGTGAAGCCTCAGCATCAGTGACCAGTGAATTTGGCCTCGTGGATGTCGGGAATGTGCTGGATGACGGACATGACGAGCAGCATTAGTCAGTAACGGGGCCATTTCAGCCGAGAGCTGGTGGCAATGGCATCCTGGCTGGGTGGGCGGGCCGAGGGGCGCCAGGTCTGAACTGGGGCAAGAGGCCCCAGGAGGCAGCAGGCAGAGGTGCGTCAGGCCTGCCCCGGGGCGAGGGTGTGGGGAAAGCCCTGGTGGGCCATCCCCAGGCCTGCATCCAGGGCCACAACCAAGGAGTACAGGGGGGTCAGTGGGTCTCACTACCCAAGGGCTCCCTGGGACCCTCCCCCACCACAGGCGCCAGGGGCGCTGAGCCCCAGCTGAGTGTGGCAGAGCTGAAGGCCAGCTACAGCCGCCCTTGGTTGACGTCCTGGTCCAGACGCATCTAAGACGCCCCTGAGCCTGGCCCTCCCTCCCAGCAGCCCTCAGCAAGAGCTGGCATGTGCCCCCTACCATCCCACAAGACTTAATGCCAAGGCCTACCTCAGCTGGGTCACCAAGGAAGAAGGCTCGGCCTGCCGTATCCAGGCCTCACCACAGCCGAGGTCATGCCAGGCCTGGCACTGTGGACACCATACTACACCTGCCCTCCCTGTCTGCCCTGCTCACGCTGCCCGCCCTGCCCACGCTGCCTGCCCTGCTCACGCTGCCCCCCGTGCCCAGCCCTCTACCATCAGCAGGGCCTTTCAAGGTCTGAGGCTCGGGGTCACCTTCCCCCTGCTCCCCCAACACACACACCCAGGCATCCATGCCCAGCATGTCCTGTCTCCTGTCTGCAGGCAGGACAA
>NW_021915148.1:0-1194 GCF_006229205.1 Suricata suricatta | reverse complement strand
ACTAGAAAAGTAATTCTATATATATATATTCAGAAGAAACACAACTCTATGCAAAACATATAGTTTGGATTCTGGCATTTTTCACTAAATATCTTGGAAATCACCTAAATTTTATGAGCCTCAGTTGCCACATCTGCAAAATAGAGCTGAATAGTACTTCACCTCCTCGAACATAAAAACCTAGACCAAAACATTATCCAATAGCCATAAAAATGAAACAGACTTCTGAATAGTACAAGAGATCTACATTAGTTGTTGGAGGAATTGGATTCTAGGTCCTGAATCCTCCACAATTGAGCTGTGTCACTGTAGAAAATAGAGCGTGCATTTAAAGGTAATTCCATTGCCAGAGACTAGGGGGAAGAAAAGTATCAGAATGAACAGTACCATTAATCCCACCCATTTTCGTGAGATGCCTAACGAATTGTTCTCCATTACTGTGGATTCATAGATCTTGGGTCTACTTTACCTTAATTCTATAACTTACATTAAAACTGGCGAACTGCAGTGGTGATATATGAGAGTTTACAAGGGCTCAGAAAGAAATTGTTGGAAGAAGGATCAGATTCATTGGTAAAGGAACCCAACTTCACATTCTACTATCGTGATGACATGTTGGTCTAAATACATCTCTTTTACCAAAGAAATTTCCTTTTGAATCACCAACAAAAGATGACACATAAACATGCAAATGGAATGAAATAAAGACATTACATATGGACATGTACTATCCATAGACAGCAAGATGAAGGATTTTTTGATGGTATCAGGTGGATATTACTTATCACTAAACTTGAAGAAAGCAAACTTAGCCTATAGATTACGTGCAATATATTTTTCAGTAAAACAGCCTCAAACTCAGGATTGAAAGAGATGACCAGGACATTGCATAGAAGATTATCGAGTAACTTCAAGAATTGTCCCATTTCTAGATGTACTTGACCGGAGCATTTCCACCAGGCGTGGATTTGTCTTGAGCTGACTGCTAAGAAACATGGGCATTTTGCCAAAGCAGACTTCGGCTATTGGTGTCAGGAGAGAAGGAAAAGATAAATAGTTCTCCAGCTAACTCCCAGCCACAGCACACACACAGGGTAACGTGACTCAGCACAGCAATAAAGTCCCCAGAAACTTTAATTTCTACAGTAAATCCTTCCTCATACTCTTTCCATGGGATACTAAAATTCCAGCCAG
>NW_021915147.1:0-1195 GCF_006229205.1 Suricata suricatta | reverse complement strand
CATGTGATAGGTAGAATAATGGCTCTCCCAAAAATGTCCTTGCAACCTGTGAATATATCACATGGCAAAAGAGATTTTCCAAATGCAGTTAAGATTAAGGATCTTCCTAAGGGGAGATCATCTTGGATTCCACAGGAACTCCCAATTTAATCACACGAGTCCTTGAAATTAGCAGAGGCAGGATAAAGCGTCAGGAGATACCGCCTGAAAGGAATTCAACCACCTGTTGTTAGTTTTGTAGATGGAGGAGGGGGATCGTAAACTAAAAATAGATGGCTTCTGGAAGGTAGAAAAAGCCAAAGAAGATGATTTCTCTCCCAGAGCGTCCAGAAAGGAATGCAACCCTGTGGACAGAACACCTTGATTTTAGCCCAGCGAGATCCATGACAGACTACTGACCTCCAGAACTGTAAGCTAACAAATTTTCATTGTTTTAAACCATGAGATTTGTAGTCATTTGCTATGACAGCAAAGAAAACTAAGTTAGCATATTAAATTTCATGAACTATTGCTGTATTTCCCTCCAAAGTAGCCAATCTGTGCTATCAACGTATGAGAATCTCTGGGACCCCTTAACCTTTGTAAGGCCTAAATTTTGTCTGCAGAGTTTGTAAAGCTGTGTAACTCTAATTTGGACATGGTTTTAACGTTCATTTCTCCAATAATATGTGGGGTGGGGCATCTTCTATTTTATTGGCTATTAGGACATCTCTTGAATATCTTGCTCATGTATATTGTCCTTTATTCCTATTGGGGGGTTACTCTTACTTATTTATTAATCATTTATACATTCTCAATACAAAATCTTTATTGGTGACCCTCCGTGCATATATAAATTCCCATTCTGCAGCTTCCTTAAACTGTGTGATATTTTGTTAAATAGAAAGTTTTAATTGACGTATAAACAAATGTAACAGTTTTTACTTAATGAGTTATGCATGTTAGGTCTTATCTAATACCTCCTTCCCAACTTCAGCATCATAAACATAGTCTGTGTTTTTCTTAGAAGTTTTAAAGTTTTGCTTTTCATATTTAAAACTTTCAAATATTTGGGATTGTTTTTTATTTGAATAATCTGTTGTTCTACTACTATTAATGAAAAATCCATTATTTTCTCAGTGATTGTAATGCCATACTTCAGTACATGTATGAATCTGTTTCAGGCTCTTTCTTCTGACCCTTTGTCTATGAGTTT
>NW_021915146.1:0-1195 GCF_006229205.1 Suricata suricatta | reverse complement strand
GGCAGGGGCCTGCCACTGAACTTGGAGGTTGTTTGACAGCATTATTATGGCAAGAAGTAACTGATAGCGCTGCGTATGGATATGAACTCTCCTTACATTTCTGTTTGGAGTAGCTGTGGGAAAGTAGATGTTGATGGCGTCGGTGCCTTTCCAGAGGTTCTGTATTCTTTCTTAAAAATAGTTTTGAGATACCTACCACCCAATTCACCTCTTTAAAGTGTTCAATTCAATGGCTTTTAATATATTCATGGAGTTGGACATTCATCTCCCACAATCCATTTTAGAGTACTTTTGTTACTCCAAAAAGAGTACTCTGAAAATAGCTACTCCTCCTAGTTATCCTTCTGTCTCTCCCCAGCCTGAGGCAATAGCTCATCTGCTTCCTGTCTCTGGATTTGTCTTTTCTGGGGAAGCTTGTATCAATGGGTTCCTATGAGATAAGGTCCTTGGGGCTGGCTTTCACTTATGTGGTCAAGGTTGTCACTTCTGTGTTGGAGAATGCATCAATACTTCATTAGGTTTTTTCCCCCAGTCACCATTTTTGTCACTACAATCAACCCAAATTAAGATCCGTAAATCTACTAAGGTTACAACTCTTGTATCTAACGAAGCTATATTTTCTTCCTTTTTAAAAATTGGGATACAATATGCCTCACACAAAATTCACCGTTTTAATCATATAATTCAATGGCATTACATTCACAATGCACAATGCAACCTTCCCACTCTACCTTCCAGAACCTTTTGATCTTCCCTAATTGCAGCTCTGTACCCACTGAACACCATCCCCCTCCCTCCCCACAGCCTCTGGAGACCACTCTACTTTCTGTCCCTGCATTTGCCTCTTCCAGGTGCTTTATAGAAGCAGGATCATATTGTCTTTTGTCTTTTTGGACTGGCTTGTTTCACTGAGCATAATGTCTTCAAGGTTTCACCTGGATCTGAGCGTGATCAGAATGTCCTTCCTTTTAAAGGCTGAATAGTATTTAATTGTATGTATCGGCCATATTTCAGTTATCTGCTCATGTGTTGATGGCCTTTTGGGTTGTTTCCACCTTTGGGGAACTGTGAATCATGCTGGCATAGACATTAGTGCAAAAGGTTTTGTGTGGCCATGTTTTTTCTTAAAGATGTACTTGGGAGTCCCGCTGCTCCGTATCATGGTAATTCCACGTTTAACCACCAGAAACCCACT
>NW_021915145.1:0-2363 GCF_006229205.1 Suricata suricatta | reverse complement strand
GTTCTTGTTCTCTTTCTCTACAAGGCTAATAGGGAGAGAGTAGAGGAATAATTTAAGATTAGGGCATTTCACTGCAAATAGAATACTCTGAACAAGTGGGGCCTTGGATTGTAGAGAGTTGCTGATGACTGAAACAGGAGAGAAAGAGTAAGGATGCAAAAACAAATGCAAAAGAGAAAGGTAGAGGGCAATGGTGTACAACAATAGAAAACAGATTTTGGGAAGCTATTTTAGCCATGAACTGAGACGGACGTTAGGTTTTCACATATACCCAAATCACTAATTATACTTTTGCACCTATTCTGAGAGTGTGCTCTGAGAACTAGAACACCAAAAGGAAACTTAGTTTTCACTATATATGTTTGGGAGCAGAGAAAACAGAAGGCCACAAATACTACCCCATGATTAAGTCTGGGTGGTGAGATAATGGATTATGGTTTTAAGTAAATTATCTCATTGAATTCTCACAAGAACTCCTTGAATTAGCTTCTATTATTGTAAGTATCTTGCCCTAAGCCCCAAAGCTAGAGCCTAAACTTTTCAGTTCTAAATTATTATAAATTTATAAAACATTTTTCAAATTCTCAAACTAAAAATATTCTCGATCTCCTCTTCCCTTTTCTTTCTCTCCACCTCTTTCTGTTTCTTTACCTCTATCCATCCATATATGCATCATAACTGGGTAATTCATGGACTTAAAATGAGGATGTGCCATAAAGCAAGAGTTATGATTACTCTAATTCAGAAAATTGAGTTTCATTTAAATAAAATGTTATTTGTTTATAATGGATATTATGACTGATACTCACTATTCATTCCCCCTTAGATCTTTAACCTAAATCAATTATGGTAGACTCAAATCACCATCTTTACCAGTGATTCATTCCCAGCTTGATAGGCTTTAAACTATTTTGGCCAAAAAGAGACCATGGAAAAAATTTCTCCAGGATTTTTATAAAAATAAGCAAGTAGTTCTCATTCCTACTTGATGAAAACAAAAAAGAATAATTTCATCTCTAATGCTAAAAATTAACATTGGGTGAAGCCAACATTTGTTTGGCAAAGGAAACATATAAGAGATTAAGATAGAAAGATAGAGAAGTGAGAGAGTGTATGTGTGCTTAGAATTGACATTTAAAAATCACTAAAAAAATACTGTTTATTACTAAAGGTTAAACATAGTAAATTAAAATTAGAATGACCTATTGGGATAGAGGGTAGCCTTTACTCCCACTCAGATGTTCAGTAAATAGGACATGGGTCCCTGTGGAAGCAACATACAAATGAGAAAACACACACACACACTACAAATTTCCGACTTTAACAGTAGGTTTTAAACTAGAACTATTTTAATGATCACTGAGTTAAAATGGGATATTATTATTGGTAATATATTATTATTGGCTAGTTAACTACTGTCCAATGCTTATACTTGATAAAACAATATTGTTAGCAATTCCTACAGTAAAATAAACTGAAATAAATATTCCATCTCTACAAACTGAGTTATGACTACTCACCATATCTTGTATCATTTGAATTAAATGACTATTCATCTTTCTAGTGATATATACCCTCAACTATTTATCAGTTTATTTTCATATGTTCAAAATTAATAAGTTTATATTAAAGGATAAAAACCTTGGTGGAATTTTAAGGGAAAGGTTATTTAGTGCTGCATTTACAATATATAAATTACAGGTAATTATTTATTGTTTTTTAATCAAAGGAAGAGTTATTGTAAGTCATTTACCTGGTACCACAATAGGAAAAAAAATAAATGTAGGTATTTTTTTAGTAGCTCAATAACAATTTAACTCTTCAAAAGGATATTAGGCAAAAACTTAAGTTGAGCATGGCATACAAGGATCATTGAATTCTGGCTATTGCCTTATCTCCTATATGTTCCTCATAAAACCTTAGTTCTAAGAGAGCAAAATCTGAGAACTTTTGTTGTGTTCCTTTGGGTTAATTTTCCTTTCTTCTTTTTTTATTATTCTTTTATCACATCTTCTAAAAGCCTTTTCTTTATTCCTAGGCTTACTAGATGCCACTCATCCATGTCTCCATAGCATCCTGTACCTGGTGTTATAATAGACTTTTATTATGTTGCATAGTACATCTATAGTCGTCCATCTCTCCCACTAAAATGGAATTTCCTTGATAACAGAACTCTTTTTAACTCTTCATTCTTAATACATATTACAAGCCCTAGCATGTGCAAAAAACTGAATAAATATCTGTTGAATAAATGTATTCAGAAATAAAGACAGTCAGTGGGACATAAGTGAATTCTGTGGATATCAATGAAGTAAGAGAACTTAGCCACAATTTAAATTTTGGTTCCAAAGGGCATCTGGTTG
>NW_021915144.1:0-1195 GCF_006229205.1 Suricata suricatta | reverse complement strand
TATCTCGAGGCTGAATAAATGGTTGTTCATATTTGGATGTCTAGCAAGCCTGTTCAAGGATTACCAGTGAGGCTAGTGCTTCTAGAGCAGTGGCAAGGCACTGAGTGAGAGATCTGGTCAAAGACGTTGGAAAGAGGGCTGTATAGAGCATTATGGGCCGTTGTAAATAATTTGGACTTTACTCTGTTTTTTGTTTATTTTTAAGAGAGAGAGAGAGAGAGAGACAGCTCGAGCAGGGGAGGGGCAGAGAGGGAGACACAGAATTTGGACTTTACTCTGAAAGAAGTAGAAATCCACTGGAAAGTTTTAGGCCGAGAAATGACAAGATGTGATTTTCGTTCTAGAAGAATAGCTCTAGCTGCTATATCAGCATTGGACCTTTGTGGTATGGAATTTAAGAACAAGGTCAGGGAATCAAAGGTGGCTTGATAGATGTCATGAATACAAATGAAAACAGTTGTTGGGACAAAGGAGGGTGACAACAAAAATGGTGAAATATGGCCAGATTCTGGGTACATTTTTAATATAAAAACAATTAGGTTTACTATTATATTGGATGTGAGGCATGAGGAATTAAAAATAATTTCAAAGATTTTGGTCTGAGCAACTGAAAGAATGATGATGTAATTGATTGAGATGATTAGCTGAGACAAATTAAGATAGAAAGGATGCATGCATTTTATTTTTCTCCTCAAGTACAGTTTAATAATTCATAGATAATTATATAGTGTTCAAAGACATATTTTAATTTTTAATATATTCTTAAAATTAATATGCCATCACACTTGGAATAGAATTTTTATCTCTAAATCTTCCCCTTTATATGTTTGATGCTTTCCGGTTCATATATTGATACATTCTATATTGTCACTCCTATGCCATGTTTTGTGTGAAAGTTTCCACTTTTGTACCTTAGTTATGCTGTCAGAGAGCTAAGATTTCCACTATTGCAGTGTCATCATTTTTCTCTATATAAGTGTTTGTGATTTGTGCAATTAGTTGGATATTTTATTGAATTTTCCCTTATTTTATATAAATTACTGGAAAATGGAAAAATAAAAGTGCTGATAGTAGACATAAAAAAAGATGTGTCATAAACATAATGCAATTGTGACAAAGATGGAATTCATTAAGGATGCTGAATAAAGCAACCCTAGCTTCAGTTCTATGATCCTTAGACTTAATCTGCTTTTTT
>NW_021915143.1:0-1195 GCF_006229205.1 Suricata suricatta | reverse complement strand
ATTACTGATTTGTCTTTATGTCTATCAGTTTATGCATCAGACATTTTGAAGCTCTACTATGGGTCACATACGCATGCATAGTTTTGATGAATTGAGTGTTTAATCATTAAAAAAGTACCTCTTTTTCAGTGGCAATAATTCTTGACATAAAATCTATTTTGCTGATTACTATAGCTACTGTACCTTTCAAACATTTCCTGCCTTTATGATCATCTATTTTGCCATTCTTTTACTTTTACTTTTAACCTATGCCGTTTTTATTTAAAATGCATCTCTTATAGATCATGTAGAGTTTGGCCTTTAAAAAAAAATCAGTTTGATGAATTCTGCTTTTATTTATTTATTATACTGTTTATATATTTATGTTTAATGTTTATTTTTGAGAGAGACAGAGATGGAGTGCAAATGGGGATGGGCAGAGAGAGAGAGGGAAACACAGAATCTGAAGCAGGCTGCAGGCTGTTGGCACAGAGCCAACATGGGGCTTGAACTCACAAACCACAAGATCATAATCTGAGCCAAAGTTGGATGCCAAACTGACTGAGCCACCCAGGTGCCCTACAAACTTTGCTTTTAAATTTGAGTGTTTATTCATTACATTTAATGTAATTTCAACCTGATTGTGTGTAATTCTAACATTTGATTAGAAATGTTCTATTATTTTATCCATCTTTTGATTAATTTTTAAAAATCTGTTCTTCCTTTCCTCCCCTCTTTAGGTTTTTGGACTTTTTTTATATTATTCTATTTAGATATTTAGGTTATTTTTGCATATTTTAGAGTTAATGTTTTCCATTTTATGTAAAATATTAAAAAGTTATAACTTTATATTATCTTACTTGACCTTGTGCTATTAATAGTAACTATGATGATACACTGATGTAGTGTTTGCCTTATATTACCATCCATATTTTAAAAGAAATGCCTAGTCTTTTATATATTCACCTAAATATTTAGTATTTCTTTTGTTGTTCATTTCTTTCTTTAAATACTATTTCCCATTTGCTACTAATTTCTTCAGACTGAAGAGCTTTCTTAGGCATTGATTATAGAAGCAGATTTCGGCATAAAGGATTCTCTCAGTTTTATCTATCTACCTATCTATCTATCTGTTGATAAATATAGTACATATTGTATATTATGTAATATATATTATATTTTGAAGGTGAGATATATTTGTGTATATTTTCCGGAT
>NW_021915142.1:0-1195 GCF_006229205.1 Suricata suricatta | reverse complement strand
ACACACACACACACACACACACAGGAACTATGTGAAATAATAGATGTATTAATTAACCTGATTATGGTAATCATTTATATATTATATTAAAATTTATAGCTATTTATATGTAATGTGTGATTATTTATGATATATATCTCAAATTGATACATATATCATCAAATCATCAGATCATCAAATTGATATATATATCATCAGAGCATTACACTTTATGCTTTAAATATATGTAATTTTATTTGTCAGTTCTATCTCAGTAAAGCTGGGGGGAAAATACAGAATCCTATTAAAGTTTAAGTTGTAGGTGACCATGAAGTATTTGGGACATACTTATGCTACAAAACCTTCGTCACTTACCTGCAGTTCATATTTAACAGTGCGTCCTGTATTTTGTGTGGCAATCCTAGAGACGCTGGGGTATTTACTCCTGGTCCCGCTACAGCCTGGCTGAAGTTTATAATGACTCCTTTGACAACAGCTCTGGCTAGGGCACTGCAATGGCTCCAGTTTTCACTGGGCTAGAAACTCAGTCCCTTCCCCTTCACGCCTCCCAGTATTTAAAGTATCTGAGAGACTCACTCTCTCTTGTTGGAAACAATCCCTTTAAAAAGCTGCATTCAAAAAAAATCCTTTGGACTAGACCATCTGCTTCCGGTCTGATGCAAGGGCCACCCCTGTAAAAGGCCTGTCTCAGGTCCCTGCTATGTCAGGACAGGGCACTCCTAGCTTGGGGCTTCACACCATGCCATTGTCCATGAGCAGGCCACTGAGTGGGTCCAGTGGTCAGGCACCAGCACATCAGTATCTACTGTGAAGACTGGAATTAGAACATAATGTAGATGAAAATGACTGACAGAAAGGGTTTTCAAGGCTTCTCAGACTGGGTTCCCAAAACATAAGAGATGTTCGTGTCTGGATGTGTTGGTATCTGTGTATACACACACATACATGTACACGTATTCATGTGTACACATACGTACATACATAGAACGTTCTTATTTTTAAAGCTCACTTCTTTTTTTCTTTTTTTATTAATTAAATAGTTTATTGCCAAGTTGGTTTTCATTTAACACCCAGTGCTCTTCCCCACAAGTGCCCTCCTCCATGCCCATTACCCTCCTTCCCCTTCCCCCCTCCCTCTTCAGGCCTCGGTTTGTTTTCAGTATTCCAGAGTCTCTCATGATTTACCTCCCTCCCT
>NW_021915141.1:0-1195 GCF_006229205.1 Suricata suricatta | reverse complement strand
TTTTTTTTTAACTCAAAATTTATATAGGGTCTTAAAGAATCATTGAAGACACTTCTTTCTCCCTTTCATAAAAGATTTGCTCTTAAAATGTCCTACTTTGTGGAATGATAGAGACAGACCTTACACAACTAGTAACCATCTCTCAATCTTTCACTGATGATGTGGTTTTCATATAAAAAAACATTATTTCATGCTTTGGTTTAGTATTATGTCTTTTCATTTGGACCTGAGTGAAGAGGGGAAACAGTTAATCACAACTCTTGTTAGTTGTCATTGAGTAAATCAATAAAAAATAAAAGATTCGGTATCAGATTAAACGGTATTCTCTATCAGCATTTTCCACAACAAAATCGGTTCCTTAGAGCCCCCCTCCACACCCCTGCTTAATCATATCAAACCCTGCAAAGAGTGGATGTAGGAGTAATACTCAGTATAGCCTATGGCTGCTTTAGCATTACCTGTGGTGTTTGAGTTATGCTATTTACTGAAACCAGTTCATCCCCTTGGAGAGTTAAAATCCTGTCTTAGACGTTACTTTTCTTCTCAAAAGTCCAGTTTTAAGCCATCCTAATAGATAATAACTTATAACATAGAAAGTACGTTCCCACACTCCTTCTACTTATCGCCTCAGCCCAAGAGCAAGGAGGCTGGCAGCAGTGAGGGGCAGCCTCGGGGAGAGAGGAGGCCAAAGAATAAGTGTTTTGACTTTCACTTTAGTGTTTATCATAACACTATAAGACTCCTTCCTAAAATGTAACAGCTGAGTAGTTAGAGGTCAACTACAGCCACCCACGGCCATAAGGAAAAGCTAGAGTCTCCAAAGGAAGAGGAAAACAACATGTCTGGGCAGCACAGGACATAGATTCCACAAAGTCACAAATCTTACTATTTAATGACAAAAATGGTGTGAACTCCCTAAGTCTATATGTTTCTAGACATAGAAGAAATTATGAATTTAGTAATTCAAGCTTTTTCTCAGAAAAGAAGTATAGGTGTCCTTACTGGGCTCGGTTAGATGAGCTGGCGTGGGAAGATGCTGGTACAGTGACCTCAACAATAAGTGACAGACAATATGCAGAATCATAAGAAATAGCAAGGAAAGCCGAGATTTATGCAGGCATTTCGTGTTTCAGAAGCTGTCCTATCCAGTTCAGAAACCATTACAGGCATCTTTATTACAGAAGAGAACTGTATT
>NW_021915140.1:0-1195 GCF_006229205.1 Suricata suricatta | reverse complement strand
GACCGGCGGCTGGGAGTATGTTTAAAATGCATTGCTCTTGCTCCTGGACCCTTTGAATTGCTGTGTGGTTTCTGTCAGGTAGGCTTGGTATTTGGTTGAAGACTATCTGTGATTTCATCAATCTCTTCAGCAGCCTCCCAGAGGAAAGCCCCGCCACTTCAGTTACCTCCCTCTTTCCTCCATCCCAGGAACAAGCCCGGAGGTGCTGTGACTGGAAATTCAGAACCTGGGGAGGGATTCCTTAAGCAAGTTAATTACCATTAATAATCAATAGCTTTCAGCCTGACAAATAATTGTGACAGATCTGGATAAGATGAAACGTGCTTTTTGAGATATAGGGATGTGGTGGTGATACTTGTTTGCATTAACCAGAAAACATGTTCAGGACCCCGTTCTGATATACGTTAGAGTGATTTAAATGAAAGTAAATGGAGTTTAGAAACATGATGCAAATGGGGGCTGCAAGGAACGGAGATGAGAGCCTCCTGAAGGAAAAGCTTAAATCATGACCGATGATCTAAAATTATAATTAAGTGAACATTATGAGGAAGAGGGAGATAGTCTGATTCCAATGCCAACTAAATGCAGAGCAATGATGTTAGATGTTAAATTCCATATGAAACATTTACACTATACATTAGGAAGATTTCCTCCATAATGCAGGTACTTAGCTTACGCAAGAAGTCAGAAAGAGAGATGGATCAAGAATAAGGCAACTGTTTACCCATACAGTTTGCCTCATTTCTAGTTGGAATGAAGGGTACTGAGTCTTTGAAAAACATTCATGGAATTCAGAAGTTTCAACCTGAAAGTGAGTTCCCAAAAACGTCAAGAGACCAAGCATCTGCTGTGATAGATGTGGGTCACAATTTAAAGCAAAGTTCATGTTCTTAGATTTTACACCTATTTTCTTTTTAGTTAATGCTGGTGTTTTATTCTAATTTAGTTTTAGAAAGTTAGTCATTACTATTTAGTAAATCCCCCTTCAGTCTGATCCAAAAGTAGATGCACCGTGGGACTGGAACATAAACAAATAATAATGGAGCCCCCTCTACATACCAGGTGCGGGGGACCAGCCCACGCACCAGAGTCCAAGGGTCTCTGAGTAGGGGGTTGATGTCGGCGAAATATCTATAAGAAAGAACACAGACAACATGAATGGTGGAAGAGACCACCTTTACTGTGAAACTTGGTG
>NW_021915139.1:0-1195 GCF_006229205.1 Suricata suricatta | reverse complement strand
ACATTAAAAAATTTAAAAAATGATGGGTAGAAATATAATTAAAGGGAAAATTACAAAGTTTCAAAATTTTTTATTTAAAATTACAAAGTTTCAAAAGTTTTATTAAAAAACTAAAAGCCTGTATTACTGAGTTGTACTTCTTTGCTTTGAACAAATATTTCTTCCTTTTAACTCAGTACTTCATATTCAGACACAAGTGCACATATATGATGTGGTATGTGCTTGGATCCCCTAAAGGCAAAACATGATTCATCAACATTTCAGAGGAAAGCCCTAATTTGTCCTCAAGTGTTTTCTTTCCCAAACAATCCTATTGTTGGCATCTACCAAAGGCCACCAGATGAAAGTGGTTGGGAATGGAGAGATGTAGTGAAAGGGAGGATCTGAATGTGAGTTATTCTTTCTTACCTTACACTCCTCTTATTTAATCTCCACTTGTCCCTTGAAGTTAAGCTCCCTGAGAACAATGTTTTGTTTGGTTCCCTGCTGTATCATTAGCACCTAGAATGGCACCTGATACAAAATAGATCCTCAGTAAACTGATATTGAGTTAATTGCTACAAACCCTCCCAGAAGTAGCACTGAAGTGAGGGCAGCTATAGGAAAAAGGAGTCTTTTAACATTTGTGAGCAGGAAAGGGAGAGAAAGCTAAGGGAAACACCACCTGCTCAGTTGGTTATTTGCAAGATCGGGGCCACTTGAACAGGTCCCCTCAAATTGCTGGGTTCTTTTTTTTATTAAGCAGAAATAAAACTAAGCAGTTATATCTTCAAAGAAAAAAATCCCTAATTAAAGTTCAATGATGGGATTTTAAGTGAAATTTAATTGAGGTTCATGGATTTTGTCACGTTGAGCGTAGCCTTTAGCTTTTCCTGAGGAAAACATATTAGACACAGAGTGAGGATAGAGCACCTCTGTGTGTTTTGTTTGTAGATGTTGATGTGAATGGCTGCTCTTTGATGTTAGCACCATGGAATTTAGATATAAGCATTTGATAAAAACTAAATTCCCAGCGTCTTCAAAACCCTTTGATGCTATACTATTAAGTGAATGAGTTCCTTTGGTTCAGGGCAGGGATGGTAAATAGGGTGACTACTTCACTTTACCTGAATAATTCTACTAGATTAGATTTTAGGGTCATTTTTTGAGGGAGGAGTCCATTAATTATTGTTGTTTATTTTAAATTAAATAACCC
>NW_021915138.1:0-1195 GCF_006229205.1 Suricata suricatta | reverse complement strand
CCACATCTCATCTGAAAACTACCCCTAAGACAATAGGAGAAACAAGACACAAAACACAAGCTCCATCTCTGATGAGACAAAGAGTCACCTGCAACCCCCATGGAAACACGTGGAAAGCAGGTGGGAGGTGGTGCTTGACTCAACCAAGCTAAAAGGGTAAAAGCTGAGTGCCCTCTGAGGGAGAAGCCAGCCCAGCCAACAGAATCCCCAAACTGGGAAAGCCTTCGGAATGGGAAGCACCAGGGGCCAGAGGATGGGGTTTAAATGCCCCGTGAACCCAGAGCAAGCGGCTGACATCTTCATACCGAGTGATTGTTCACTCCCTCGTCTGACTTAGATGCTCGCCTCCACCCTGTGAGGCCAGGGGATGGGAAGTGTATTCTCTGGAGAAACAGAAGCAGACTCAGGGACATGAGGCAGAGCAGAAAGCATGGGAGAGATGGCTGTGACTACTCATCTTCATATGAAACCACGAGATGCCAGGATCTCCCACCTTCCTTCCCAATGCCAACAGTCAGATGTATACACCCTTCGCCAGAGCTTGCAGTGCCTTAAAGGAAAGTCCCAGACAGATCAACAGGTAATTGTATCTGGGGGCTTGTCAAGGAAAAAGGCAGTTCCCAGTCTGATCGTTCTACAGAGACTCCCACCAGCTGTGTTTCTCACACACCAACAGTGCCTCCTTAACAATGTAGCTCCCTATGTTCTCAGCAATTTTCCTTCAGGAATTTTTCCTAAGGGAGCAGTCAGAGAAGTGGACAAAGATGGGTATGCAACAAAGCCTAACCCAATATTATTTATAAAAGTAACAAATTAGAAACCTAAATGTTTCCAATCAGAGATGGTTGGTTAAAAAACATCGCAGCCACTTAAAAGGGTACAGTATATGTATGTATGTATGATCATGAGAAAATAAGAGTATCAGCCACTTAAAAGGGTACAGTATATGTATACATATGACATATGTATATGTCACTACATATCACTAATGGCCCAGTGATAGTGATAAAAGACAGGTTTTAAACACTGTATCTTATCATTCTATTTGTATAAATACATGCTTATATAGCATAAAAACATGAAGGATTTTTTGAATCAGTGGCTATCTCCAGAAGGCAGAATTATGAGAGAATTATCATTTCTCTATATTATTTGAATATTTTATCAAACATATCAGAAAATGAAAGACAATTCC
>NW_021915137.1:0-1195 GCF_006229205.1 Suricata suricatta | reverse complement strand
GAAAATCTTGCTGAGCCAATTCACATCCACAAATATGTATTCACGTTTTTAGACAAACACTAAAAAAATTTAAAAGAAGATTAGTCCAGAGGGTGTGCAACTGAATCAAGGACACCTCATTTAAAACTGAGTTGGAAGGCCAGAAGGGAGAAGGTAACACACCACAGGTCCTCTTCAACTGCAGACCTGCAGACGGACACGGAAGACAGAACGTTGCGTTCCTAACAGGAAGAAGAACTACTGTGCTATTCCAGCCCGAGGAGGAATTTCTCCTTGCCTGAGCAACAAGCTCAGCCAATGAGAAAATTCCACAGCTCAGCCACGGAGAAACCATCACCACTATGAGCTCCTGCTTCCCTTCACTGGACTTTTATTCAAAGCAGCCCCTCCCAACTTCCTCCTTTTCTCTATGTGACATTAGCTCCTGTCTTTTGATCTCCTTTGGTTTGCCACAGCTTGTGTGTCCCAAGCTGCAACTCTTCTGCTGTTCCCAAATAAACCCTTTTGGCTGGTAAAATAACTGACTCGTTTAGTTTTAAGATTGACAAGGGAAACAAAATTTTATCAGGCAACTTAATTTTTTTTATAATTAAAAAAAATGTTTCTGAGAGAGAGACAGAGAGAGAGGGAGAGAGAGAGACCGAGAGAGAGCGAGAGCAGGGAGAGAGAATCCCAAACAGACTCTGAGCTGCCAGCGCTGAGTCCTACTGGGACTTGAACTCATGAACTGCAAGATCATCACTTGAGCCAAAACCAAGAGTCAGACACTTAACCCACTGAGCCACCCAGGCACTCCAATCAGACAACACTATTTTATTTGTTTATTTATTTATTTATTTATTTATTTATTTATTTATTTATTTATATGTGTGTGTATATTTGAGAGAGACAAGAGGGGGAGAGACAGCACATGAGCAGGGAAGGGGCAGAGAGAGGGAGACACAGAATCCAAAGCAGGCTCCAAGCTCTGAGCTGGGGCCCGGGATGGGGCTCATGCTTACGAGCCGGGAGATCATGACCTGAGCCGAAGTCGGCCACTCAACCGACTGAGACACCAGGCACCCTCAATCAGACAACTTTCAAGAAAATAGGAAAAAATAACACTGGAAGCCAACATATGAAGGAAAATCACATGAAAAAGTCTGTACATATGAAAAGAGTGATGGAGAATGGCTGAGAAGGAGCATGGGGGAGA
>NW_021915136.1:0-1195 GCF_006229205.1 Suricata suricatta | reverse complement strand
GTCCTTGATTATGATAATGCTGTATAGGATGCCATAATTGCACTGAATGGATGGTAGTTGTGGCAAATGCATTGCAGGTGGGGAAGGCAAATCTGTATCCAGACTGTCTATCCCAGGAAGAACAAATGCTGTCTCTTCCATGATGGAAATGCTCCAACATAATCAACCTGCCACCAGGTAGCTGGCTGATCACCCTGGAAAATGGTGCCTTATCAGAGACTCAGTGTCAGTCTTTCTTGCCAGAAGATTTGGCACTCATCAGTGGCCATAGCAAGTTTGTCCTTGTGAAAGAAATCTATGTTTCTGAGCCCATGCAAAATCTCCACCACAGCCAGTGTGGCCACTTGGTCTATGATTCTCTTCAGTGATGGCTGGGGTTGCTATGGAAAGGACTGAGACTATTATTCACAGGATGGGTGACCCTACCCACTTGTTTATTAAAATTTTCCTCTGATGAGTTCACCCTACCTAATTGATTATTAAAATCCTCCTCTGCTGAGTTCACATTTAGTGACCATTCACACAGGACACAAATATCTTCACACCTTCACCCATTAAGAAAGGTTTGTTCACACAGCTGCTCCCCAGATTTCCATGGAACCACTTATCCAATCATGGTCTTTCCAGGTCTTTAGTCATCCTGCCAAACCACGGGACACAGCTCACAAATCAGAACATAATAACACATTTGGCCATATTTCCTTCCAAGTAAAGTGAACCACCAGGTCTATAACTGGAAGTAGTGCCTCTAGGTAGAATCTCTCTTCCCCAATGTCTTTTACAGATGCCCCAGGTAAGACTGTAGTGCTGCAGCTGTGCACCTTCAGGTGAACCAACCCATTGTGAAGAACCACCTGCAAACCTGGCCTGAACCTTATCTGTCAATAGAAAACTCCCAGTGAGGCCAGAGATGCAGGCTGGGCAAAAGAAGGCAGGGTAGGGCCGTGGATATTTGGGTGCTCTTAGGGTAAATTTCTCATGCCTTCAGGGCCCACTTGGGCCTAATTGTTCATATACCACTTCCATTGGATGAAAGGGTGTTGATGTCCATGTCCAACTTTATGGCTTTGTTCATCAGATAACATTCATGCATGACGGGCAGCCCAAGTCACACTGTAAACTGATGACCTGTGGTTAAATATTCAGTCTCTACTCAGGTTCCAGAACAGGCCAAGACCTCATTCTCCAAAGGAGA
>NW_021915135.1:0-1195 GCF_006229205.1 Suricata suricatta | reverse complement strand
GACCGGACTATGCGGCTCAACAGCCCTCGGTGCCCACGCCCAGCGCATCTGACCTGCCTCTGCGCGCCTCGGGCCCCAAAGCAAGATCCTACCTGCTGGAGGGCTGGAGCTGCCGCTGGAAGGGGTTTTCCTCTTCCCGGAGCGCTTCCAACTGGAGCAGCCTTCCGATTCTGCGGATGAAGCCAGGGTTTTAGTGATCGCCTCCAGCCCGGCACCCTTGACGCCCTAGTCCCTCCTGGACACGCAAGGACCAGAGCTGGCCACGAAGACTAGGTTCCCAGCTGTTCCTAGAGCCCAGGACCTGCAAGGGTGCCGCAGAGCCCCCAGTTCCCCGACCGGGGAGACTGAGCCACCCTGCATCCTCCGCCTCATCCATCCACCGCCCCCACCCCCCACCCCCTGGCCCAAACCACCTCTCACCTGATCCAGAAATGCAGCTGTCACTTTTGCGCTCAGTTTCCTTGGAATCCTCCTCATCTGTCTTGGAGTCCGACCCTGAAGGAAAAGAGGCAGTTTGGGCACGCGGCCTCTCCAGGCCCACAGAACCCCCTAGTCCATCCCTGACCCCAATTTGCGGACGGTTCTCTCAACAGAGGCTGCTGGGCCGGGCTCCACGGTGAACAGAAGCAAGTTGGCTCCAGGGGATCATTGCTCTGACTGTCAAAGCCTCCCTAAAGCCGGTGATGTTCCCTATCACTGATCTCCGCACAGAACCCTGACCCCTACCCCTTCTTCCAGCCCCATACACAAACCACCCACACCCCTACCTCGCCTTTGGGTGCGGCTGTCTCTCAACGGGGACGATGTCTCCTCTTCAACTTCCAGTGGTTTCTCCTCCACCTCTGAGCCGCTTTCTGTGAAGGAGCTGGGTTGGCAGGGCGGCTGGTCCATGGGGTGCTGCACGGAGGAGCTGTGGGGGTCTGAGCCTTCGGTTCCCAAGTCCATCGTGAAGCCCACGGCGTGGACCGTCTCCCTGCAGCGCCGGGACTCCCAAGTGTCCGCTAGCCAGCGGGACCTGCCTTTTATAGGCCCCTCCTCGGGGCGTGGCTTGCTCCTATTGGCTGGGAAAATCCCGCCTTCCAGTGGCTCAGCAAAATGGGCTCCTGGGAGAGATGGAATGGCCATTTGTATTTCCAATGGGGAGACCCACTCAGCTCAGGGGAGACTTTTGCAGGGTCCTGTCATGGTGTCAGAA
>NW_021915134.1:0-2364 GCF_006229205.1 Suricata suricatta | reverse complement strand
GGGCCGTGCAGAGGGGCCCTCGCAAACCCAGCCACACCACCCAGGAACCTCGTTCCTGGCTCTGCAGATGGAGGATGACAGGGAGGCTGTTCATAGAAAGCATCTGAGGCCCCGTGGGCAGGGGTTCATTTTCTAGACTCAGCTGTCCAGGCTCCACGCCCTCCCTCTGTCCCTGCAGGGTCCGCAGCCCTGGGCAGCACTGGCAGCGTCTCCACTGTTGGCTCCAGGAGGTGGAGTGTTTGCTCCGTTGTGATGAGAAGGTGGCAGGCCCCCAGAAGTTCCCCTGGGATGCACTGGGCGGTGAGGAGCAGCCCCGTGTTTCTCTCCACCTCAGTCTCCTCATCTGTAAAATGGTGATAATCATGGACTCCTTTTAAGAGAGCTGAAGAGTTGAGGTGCTCTGTGTCACCAGGCACAGAGGAGGTGGCCCCAAATCCAGGGGTTCCTCAAGGTTGTGACCCGGTGCCCTTTGCTGGGCTCCGATCCTCACCTGTAGAACGTGGGTCATTCCACCAGCCTTGGCAGGACGTTAGGGGGTCACAGTGAGCCGTGTGAGAGGACAGACCCTCAGTGAGCCCTGGGTCCCCCTCCCAGACCTGTCCGGTCCCAGGCTAGTCTCAGTGTCTTTCAGGTCCTCCGTGTCCCATCTGCACTGTGGCGATAATCAGACAGCTGGTCAGGGGTCAGAGGATTGGAAAGGAGGTCCAGAAAGCCCCGGATGTGGAGGTTAGGCGATTCTTGGGTAACCGCACACAGCAGCTCAGAGCATGGCCGAGCCCCACTGCCTGGGCTCCGACCAGCTCTGCCTTCCCAGCTGTGACCTCTGATGAGTCATCCCCACGTTGGGCCCAGTGTCCTCATCTGTTTGTGACGGCAGAACCCCGCAGAGCTGCTGCAGGGACCAAGTGAGCAAATGCGTTTGAGGTGCTGCTCACAGCAGGGCCTGGCACGCGGTCAGTGTCCCGTGAATGTTGCTATTACAGGACCTTGGCTGGGTCCCTGTTCCTCCCAGGCCTCGAGTCAAGTGGGGTTTGGGGGTGGTGGGGGTGCCTTTCAACCTGGGCTACTCATTAGGCTCCCCTGGGAAATGCCGAGAAAGATCCCCAGACCCTGATTCTACCCTAGAAATCCTGCTTAATTGGTCAGACGTGAGCCAGGGCAGGTGAATTATTTAACGACTGGAGGGGATGTTCACGGTCGCAGAGGAAACCTTGAATTTCTTCTCCCCCCAATGAGGGTAGCTTCCTGCGCTGCTGGGGCTGTGAGAGGAGCATCTCAGTGGGTGGGTGTCTCAGAAATGCCCGTGCCCGTGACAGCTCCTCAGAAAATGAGCCTGAGCAGAGTGGCCAGGACACCCCCCGGAGGAACACCCTTGGGGCAGCACCCAAAGAGGGGCGGCCGACACGCCGCTCAGATCCGGGGGCCTTCCCGTCGTTAAGCACATGTGTGTCTGACCGGGTGCCGGAATCCCCTGAAAGCCTGGAGGCTCAGCCCCAGAGCCTGCTCTGCCTCGACACACCGAAATGTCACGGACGAAATATGTCCTCCCCTTTTCAAAACACTCAGAGCTTTCTGTAAATGGCTAATCTGCAGGAAAATGCCTGTGATCTCGTTTGTGTTTTGAAAGCCAATTCGCCAAACTTGTTTCCTGAGGGGATTATTAAAAGGAGAGGGAGAGAAATCATCATTGGTTGGTTTCTGCTGCTTTTCTCATTTGGGGTTTTGCATGGAAGCTGCAGGGAGCAGGCTTTGGGACTTTTCTTGTGTTTCTGCCCAGCTTTTGTTCTGCTCTCTTACTGCCTAACAAATAAGTAGTTTCAGAAGTAGTCACCACCAGATCGCACGATAATAATCACACGTGTTATTTATTAAGCACCTACTGTATGCTGGGTTGTGTGTTACGTACGTCCTCACATGTTACCAAGGTGGTATTTTGATCCGCATTGTACCCCAACAGACACGGAGGTGTAGGAAGAAAGAACACAGGCTAAAATTAATCATTCGTGTTTGCAGGGAAATGAGCCCCGCCCTTCATTTGCTGTGTGACCCAGGCCAGCTGTGTTCCTCCCTGAGTCTTGTCCCGTAAATGGGATCACAGTGGGGTCCCCTCAGAGGGCTAGTGGATGGATTGAGGAGCTGACGGGAGGTATCAGCCTGGTGTCAGATGCCCAAAATGCTGTCCACAAATGGTAACTGATCACCGTGTCCCTCTAGGGTATCAGACAAGTCTTATTCAAGTGACACCTCCTTTGTGTCCCCAAAATGTTTGATGAGTTTTAGAAAGCAAGTTAAGTATTTACACATGTAAATATTTGTAATATTTCCTCTGTTTGTTATAGAAACTCTTGGGTAATAATTAACAAT
>NW_021915133.1:0-1195 GCF_006229205.1 Suricata suricatta | reverse complement strand
GCACTGTGCGGGAGTGTTTGCACCTGACCCAGACCTAGACCCAGGCCCTCGGCCAACAGGTGCACCAAGGCCTTCCAGCATGGCTCCCTGTGGCACAGGTGCACACGGACTCACCCGAGTCCACCCTGAGTCAAGCCAGAGACCCCTCATGGGAGGCTGGAGGGCTCCTTGCTCGGAGAGGCCGTGAGCATCCCTGGGGCCCTGGACCCGGTGAGAGTGGTGGCAGGTGGGGCCTACACTCTGCTGTGGCTCGCACTGACCCCTGGTGCCTGGCATGCCCGGTGCATCCCCTGTGGGCCGGGCAGCACTGCGGGGCCACACCGGGAGGAGGGGCGCGGCCAGGCTCTGAGAGGGGGAACCCTGGGAGAGGGCCTGGAGCTGGGCAGGAGGGACACCCAGGGCCTGCCTGCTGCTCACTCTGAGCCCAGGCCCGGCGGACCCTGGTGTTCAGCAGACGCCACAGGACACCTACCCTGCTCTGGCCCAGCACAGACAGCTCCTCGGGCACCAGGCCCCCCACCAGGCACAGATTTTGGCCCCCACGGTGCTCGGGGCTGGCGGGTGGGCATGGGGGCTCTCGATGCTCAGCCCGACATAGCACATCCCCCAAGCATACCCACAGCGAGGAGCCAAAGAGGTGCCCAGGTGACAGCGGGGGGTCGCAGCCAGGAGCCTGCAGCCACCTCCAAGGGATAGGCAGCACGGCCCACGAAGACCGCCGGGGCGCCCCTGCAGCGGGCACGAAGGCCACGGGGGAACAGGAGACCCCCTGGGCCAAAGCTGTCCCCAGGCGGCCAGTAGCAAGGCCCGCGGTCCTGGCAAGAGCCCCCTCTCCTTCTGTGTGTCACATTCGGGGTGGCGTGGGGGAGGGGTTGACAGAATTCCCAGGTGGGCTCTGTCACAGCCCTCCTTCACACGGGAGGAGGGGGAGGGGAAAGTCTTTGAAGGAGGAGCCTTACAAATTCCCCAAAGACAAGGCCTGGACAAAGTTCCTCTTCCCGGGAGGGCACAGGCCTGGCCTCCCAAGTGTGGGCCTGGCCTCAAAGGAGATGCAGCTCTGCCGCCCTCTGCTGGACAGACTCCACGCCTGCATCTACTCCCAAGTGAAAGCCAAGGTCACAGCAACTGGAGCCAGGGGATGAAGAAGAGGGGCACACGTGCTCTGCTCCTGTTCCGGGGTCCCGGCAGTCAGGTC
>NW_021915132.1:0-1195 GCF_006229205.1 Suricata suricatta | reverse complement strand
ATGAATGAAATAATGAAAGAAGGAATGAAGAAATAAAGACATTGGACACAATGAGGTCTCAATAAATATTAGTTGAATTACAACGTGCTAGTTAGGTTGACTGATAGAGTGCATTGCCACAGTTCACCAATAAAGTTTCAATATCTTTATGTAGTCTTTGACTTTGTACCATCAAGAGGAAATTAATAATTGCTAATGCAAACAGTTGTTTTGAGACTTGATTTTATGTATATCTAAGACCTGTGTATCTTCAAGGTCTTAGTCTGTCAGGAATTGGCTCAAACTTACTTCTCATACACCCAACTATTTGTATGACATTGTCCATTTATAAATGTGTCATGAGTCACTTTTATCTTAAAGATGACTTTTTGAAAATAAGAACTCATTCAAAACACAACTTCTCCAGTGATTACTTTCTACACATATTCTAGTACTAAATTACTTTTAACGTACCCTCACCTTTACACTTTAACTTCGGCATACCTAATAACTTCTACTACTCATGAGAGTCACCAAACCTAGCATTTTGTTTCTAAACAGAACTCATCCATTCAGACTTGTTGCTGTCATTTCTCATTTATGTTATAGCTTTTCCCCTAATGAGTTACACAGCCCATTAAATTCAAAAACTGCCTCAAATATGGGGCTAGTACAAAGAAATATATTTTAATACAGTTAATGAAAACTAAAGTGTTTTTTTTTTTGCAAATGCTCAGTGACCTCTAAACTAGAAATTTTAAATGTTTTTATAAGCTACTTATTATCTAATAGCAGAGACTATTTTACCACGAGATCTCTTGGGGTATAAGTGTAAATAGGCAAGGGGTACCTGGGTGGCTTAGTCAGTTAAGCGTCTGACTTCAGCTCAGGTCATGATCTCATAGTTTGTGGGGTCAACTCTGCATCAGGTTCTGTGCTAACAGCTTAGACCTTGGAGCCTGCTTCAGATTCTGTGTTTTCCTCTCTCTCTCCCCCTCCCCTGTTCATGCTATGTCTCTGTGTGTCAAGACTCAAAAATAAATAAAACATTAAAAAATCATTTTAAAAAATGTAAAGAGTCAGGAATAAAGGATCTCAGACCAAGCTCTGGAGTAGTGCTATTTATAAGTCACACACAAAAAAAGGAGGAATCAAAAGACATAGATAAGTGCTGGTGACTGAATTAAAAGGCAAGACAACAGAAAATGGTAATCAT
>NW_021915131.1:0-1195 GCF_006229205.1 Suricata suricatta | reverse complement strand
TTTTTTTTCACTTTATTTAGCTTTAAAAGCTCAACAATTTCAAAAGATAATGTTAACATTTATTTGCCATTTAACTGAATTTTTGGGAGGTTTGCTTGGTGAAAATAATATTAGCAAAACCGTTCCCATTCATCAGCTTATATTATGTGGACTTTTTATACTAGACATTTCACCCATATTAATGCATTATAGTCTTTACAATAGACCCATAACTTAGGAACAATTATTATTGCTATCTTACAAATGAGGAAAGGAAGAATAAGAGAGTAAAAGAATCTTAACCAAGGTACACAGTAATGGGCAGAGGCAGTAAACAAACCCAGGCCCACACCTATTATGGTTTTGTAAGCATATTGGGAAAGAAATAGAAGTTGTGTCCACCTCCCAGGGTGAAATATCATTGAAAATGCTCTTACTCCATTTCACAAAGGATAGTTTATGTGTTCTTCAAATTGGTATAAATTCTGGTTTTTTTAATGTTTATTTATTTTTGAGAGAGGGACAGAGCATGCGTGGGGGAAGAACAGAGAGAAAGAAAGAGAGCCACAGAATCCAAAGCAGGCTCCTAGCTCTGAACTGCCAGCACAGACCCTGACACGGGCCTCAAACCCACAATCTGTGAGATCATGACCTGAGCTGAAGTCAGATGCTTCACTGACTGAGCAACCCAGGCATCCCAGATTCTGTTTAATATTTGATTCCAGTTATAACTGGGATTTTAGGCATCTGATGGAAAGCAAAAAACCCAGCCAGCCTTCTAAGCACCCCATCAACATAATACCCAATACCAAATATTTGCACACATGAAAAAGTTTAGGTGACTGGGAATTTTTATTTGGCACCTGGTTGTGAGCCATCCTATCATCAGGGAGACAAATTCCAAACCATGCTGTTCCAGAATTTAAGATGACCTTCTGTAGGATTTCATAACCATATTTACTGATTTAAAACCACGGCACACAAACAAATAGGAGTATGCGTATTTGCGTGGATAAAAAGGCAGGATATTTACAATCAGACCTGAGAACATCAGAAATGCCTGCTAGCTATTTATAGCCTTTGCAATACATGGACCCCTATACCAATGTAAGGGAGCAAAGGAACCCACCAAAGGAAGACATTGCTCTTTTGTCTACATAAAATCCTTGCAGAAGAACCCCATCTAGGAAGAACCCAGGCTGTTTTCTATGTCATA
>NW_021915130.1:0-1195 GCF_006229205.1 Suricata suricatta | reverse complement strand
AGTGGGTTTCTGGTGGTTAAACGTGGAATTACCATGATACGGAGCAGCGGGACTCCCAAGTACATCTTTAAGAAAAAACATGGCCACACAAAACCTTTTACACTAATGTCTATGCCAGCATGATTCACAGTTCCCAAAAGGTGGAAACAACCCAAAAGGCCATCAACACATGAGCAGATAACTGAAATATGGCCGATACATACAATTAAATACTATTCAGCCTTTAAAAGGAAGGACATTCTGATCACGCTCAGATCCAGGTGAAACCTTGAAGACATTATGCTCAGTGAAACAAGCCAGTCCAAAAAGACAAAAGACAATATGATCCTGCTTCTATAAAGCACCTGGAAGAGGCAAATGCAGGGACAGAAAGTAGAGTGGTCTCCAGAGGCTGTGGGGAGGGAGGGGGATGGTGTTCAATGGGTACAGAGCTGCAATTAGGGAAGATCAAAAGGTTCTGGAAGGTAGAGTGGGAAGGTTGCATTGTGCATTGTGAATGTAATGCCATTGAATTATATGATTAAAACGGTGAATTTTGTGTGAGGCATATTGTATCCCAATTTTTAAAAAGGAAGAAAATATAGCTTCGTTAGATACAAGAGTTGTAACCTTAGTAGATTTACGGATCTTAATTTGGGTTGATTGTAGTGACAAAAATGGTGACTGGGGGAAAAAACCTAATGAAGTATTGATGCATACTCCAACACAGAAGTGACAACCTTGACCACATAAGTGAAAGCCAGCCCCAAGGACCTTATCTCATAGGAACCCATTGATACAAGCTTCCCCAGAAAAGACAAATCCAGAGACAGGAAGCAGATGAGCTATTGCCTCAGGCTGGGGAGAGACAGAAGGATAACTAGGAGGAGTAGCTATTTTCAGAGTACTCTTTTTGGAGTAACAAAAGTACTCTAAAATGGATTGTGGGAGATGAATGTCCAACTCCATGAATATATTAAAAGCCATTGAATTGAACACTTTAAAGAGGTGAATTGGGTGGTAGGTATCTCAAAACTATTTTTAAGAAAGAATACAGGACCTCTGGAAAGGCACCGACGCCATCAACATCTACTTTCCCACAGCTACTCCAAACAGAAATGTAAGGAGAGTTCATATCCATACGCAGCGCTATCAGTTACTTCTTGCCATAATAATGCTGTCAAACAACCTCCAAGTTCAGTGGCAGGCCCCTGCC
>NW_021915129.1:0-1195 GCF_006229205.1 Suricata suricatta | reverse complement strand
AAAACTACAAAAAAGGACCATTGTCTTATTTCTTTCTACATTCAAACCCAGGCCAGGCCCAGATGAGATCCCTGGTATTCTCCATGCCCACCAATTGGGGAATAACCTTTCCTCTGACATGCCTATTATTTCCCCCAGTTTGGGCAGAAAGGCTTTGATTTTATTTGGTTTTCCAGAGGTTTTCTTTTTCACAATGGCCAAATTACAAGTATCAAATCTATATGACCAAAATGGTAGAATTAAAGCTCCGTGAGACTGTCAACACCACCGTGTAAGTTTGCCATCTATAAAACAGCCCCATATAACAATGCAACAATTTCAAATGAGAAAATTTCCCTCTAAAGGAACATTCCTCGGGGCACCTGGGTAATTCAGTTGGTTTAGCGTAAACTCTTGATTTCAGCTCACGTCATGATCTCACGAGTTTCATGCTAACAACTCAGAGCCTGCCTGGGATTCTCTCTCTCTTCCCCTCTCTTGGCCCTTCACTTGCTCACTCGCTCGCTTTCTCGCTCTCTCTCTCTCTCTCTCTCTCTCCCTCCCATCTCAAAATAAATAAATAAAATATTAAAAATTTTAATAAAAAGTAAAGGAACATCCCTCTCCATCCTACTAGACTTAAGTTCTTTGACAACAATTCTATATCCACACAGGATTTAAGGACACTACGATGCTCAAAATGACACATGAGATTTTATTACTCTGAGAACCACAAATAAAAATAAATGACTATGAATATAAGAATACTTACCCCCAGGCATATTTTGCCAAAATAAAGTTGTCGGGGCCAAGTTCAATAAGACAGCTCTACTATTTTGTTTGCTGATGTCCCAGGTATAACAATCACTGTTTCCACTCCATTACTTGGCTTAGATAACCATGAATCAAGAGCTAACTACTCAAGAGCATAACACTAAAGTCAGCTCAAGAATAGAGTTTCAGAAAGCATTAAGTCTTCCTGCTATTCACATGATACTCTGGAAAAACTCTAAAGCCTAGTGAAGCACCCAGATTAGTCTACTGACTCAGAAAATTTGCAGTTATTCAGTGCTAGTGTTTAGAAATGTAATTTATTTTTGTATACTGACTTTATGTCCTATAAACCTGCTAAATTAACTTATTAGATTTAGGAGATATATATGTCATATAGGTCGCAAGCTACTCAAGTGCCTGACTGAATGTACTGTCCCACTAA
>NW_021915128.1:0-1195 GCF_006229205.1 Suricata suricatta | reverse complement strand
ACTGAAATCTCTCGTGTCATTCCAGAGGACATTCCGTCAGTAATGAAAAGCAGATATAAGTCTAGAGAGCAGAAGCTAGTCATTTTATCACTCCCCCACTGATCACTTACTTAAAACTTGTACAAGTTACCTTATCCTCTCAATCTCAAGTTTGAAACCTGTGAAATGAGGACATTTGTCAAACAAATTTTAATGTCCTATAGTCCTAACTTCATATGAGGTTATCATCCCATTTTACTGATGAGGAGACAGAAATAGAGAAGGGAAGGGGAGGTAGAGTTGAGCGTTCAAGCTTCCATCTAGAGAGATTTTCCGGGAGTAATGGGGACTGATCCTTGACATTCAAGTGGATATGTCATTTCAAGGTTCATTCACTGATGATTTCAGTTACTGGGCACTGACCATCTACTGTGTATTGGGCACTATTTTAGGCACTGTCCATACAGTAGTACACAAGACAGACATAATACCCTTTCTTTAGTAAACGGAAGACAAGAAACAGAACAATTACATAGATGACAAAATGAGCTGTGTTGAAACATAAAGCTGGGAAGCAGGGGAGATGCTGATGGTCAGGCTTAGTCATTGTAAGTAACATTGTCAGGAATGTGACCTTTATGTAAGGGTGAGGGGATAAAGGAGCCAGCCACGTGGGATTGGGAGTGGGGCGATGTCTGGGGGAAAGCACCGCCACCAGAGGGAACAGCAGATGCAAAGGCACTGAATGAAGCTGAAGTATGTTGTGTGTCATCAGGGAAAATGCAAGTTTCACAGAATCCAGGTCTCAAAGATGTGGGCAACACTGAGAACCTTCAGACTTCAACACACTTACAACTCAGAGCACCATCATCTATTAGGATAAACACCAAAGGAGGTCCACATACACTGTCCAGAAGTTAGGATAGCTCCAGGTTACTAGGAGTTAAGGAGCCATATTTAAATCAACTCAATTACTTATTGTTTGTTTTGCTTTGTATAGCACACCATGGCAATAGAAAAAAAAAAACCCAGCTCAATCAATAGTTAACTTTTTTTAACAGTCTGATGCAAAAATGTATTTCCATGCCTTCTCATTCCTTCTTCTAACAAGTTACAGTAATCAGTATCAAATATTTAAGCATCAAGCAAAATAAGTCAGGTGGAGTCACTCATAGGTCTAACAGGAGAAACCTAACAGAACCACGGGGAGGGGAAG
>NW_021915127.1:0-1195 GCF_006229205.1 Suricata suricatta | reverse complement strand
TCTCCCCCATGCTCCTTCTCAGCCATTCTCCATCACTCTTTTCATATGTACAGACTTTTTCATGTGATTTTCCTTCATATGTTGGCTTCCAGTGTTATTTTTTCCTATTTTCTTGAAAGTTGTCTGATTGAGGGTGCCTGGTGTCTCAGTCGGTTGAGTGGCCGACTTTGGCTCAGGTCATGATCTCCCGGCTCGTAAGCATGAGCCCCATCCCGGGCCCCAGCTCAGAGCTTGGAGCCTGCTTTGGATTCTGTGTCTCCCTCTCTCTGCCCCTTCCCTGCTCATGTGCTGTCTCTCCCCCTCTTGTCTCTCTCAAATATACACACACATATAAATAAATAAATAAATAAATAAATAAATAAATAAATAAATAAACAAATAAAATAGTGTTGTCTGATTGGAGTGCCTGGGTGGCTCAGTGGGTTAAGTGTCTGACTCTTGGTTTTGGCTCAAGTGATGATCTTGCAGTTCATGAGTTCAAGTCCCAGTAGGACTCAGCGCTGGCAGCTCAGAGTCTGTTTGGGATTCTCTCTCCCTGCTCTCGCTCTCTCTCAGTCTCTCTCTCTCCCTCTCTCTCTGTCTCTCTCTCAGAAACATTTTTTTTAATTATAAAAAAAATTAAGTTGCCTGATAAAATTTTGTTTCCCTTGTCAATCTTAAAACTAAACGAGTCAGTTATTTTACCAGCCAAAAGGGTTTATTTGGGAACAGCAGAAGAGTTGCAGCTTGGGACACACAAGCTGTGGCAAACCAAAGGAGATCAAAAGACAGGAGCTAATGTCACATAGAGTAAAGGAGGAAGTTGGGAGGGGCTGCTTTGAATAAAAGTCCAGTGAAGGGAAGCAGGAGCTCATAGTGGTGATGGTTTCTCCGTGGCTGAGCTGTGGAATTTTCTCATTGGCTGAGCTTGTTGCTCAGGCAAGGAGAAATTCCTCCTCGGGCTGGAATAGCACAGTAGTTCTTCTTCCTGTTAGGAACGCAACGTTCTGTCTTCCATGTCCGTCTGCAGGTCTGCAGTTGAAGAGGACCTGTGGTATGTTACCTTCTCCCTTCTGGCCTTCCAACTCAGTTTTAAATGAGGTGTCCTTGATTCAGTTGTACACCCTCTGGACTAATCTTCTTTTAAATTTTTTTAGTGTTTGTCTAAAAACGTGAATACATATTTGTGGATGTGAATTGGCTCAGCAAGATTTTC
>NW_021915126.1:0-1195 GCF_006229205.1 Suricata suricatta | reverse complement strand
TCTGGCACCTGCCACGCCTCTAGGAAATCATCCGCTTCGGGGGGGCGCGAGTGTCCCCGCCGCTCGCCTGGGAGGTGTCCTCCTCCCCCCGCCTGAATGAAGACTCGAGCCCAGCCCAGAAATTCAGTCTGGAGAACAGCAGACTTTTGATCCTTTAATACGTGTTTCTGTGGCGGACGCTCTTCCACGTCCAGAGGCAGAGGCTTCCCGCGCCTGCCCTGTGTGCGGGAGGGTGTCTGAGGTCCAGCCGGGGGAAGGGGAAGCCGCTGCGGCTCTCCAGACGCGTGTTCTCCTCCTGTGGGTGTTACCCAGGGGGCGGGGGGTGAGGGGTGCGGTGACGAGGCACGTGCTCTCTCACAGTATCCACCAGGTGAAAACTTGGACTTTTTAATTTCAAAACCATCTAAGGTCTTACAAAAATCTGTAATACTGTACACAGAACAAATGGAAAGAACCGCCTTTCCAGAGCTTCTTACGGAATGTTTAAATCCCTGGGAGAAAAAAGGGATCAGCCTCCATGCCCAACCGGGGATTAGAACTTACAACCTCCAGACCCAGAGTCGCCTTCCCTACTCACTGAGCCAGCCAGGCACCCGGGGAGGAGTGGACTTTTAATGAAAACACAAGGCGGATGTGGAACTCGATTTCAAAACGTGTCTGGATTTTAGAGTTTCAGCTATGTGTAGAAGAGTGGGCAGGAAGTGTGAACACGCTGCAGGAAGCCCAGAGATGGAAATGGTACTCCGTGATGAAAAGCTGCACCCCACCTTCTAGAGCATCACCTCCACATTATGCAAGGGAGCATTAGAAGGGCAGATTGCATAGTAACTCACTTAAGCGGTTTTTGTTGTCTTTCTTCCTGTCGCCCACAATTCTCCATTTGCTTGCAAAATCTAGGGATGAGCTTAGTTCGTTCTTGGGAGGAATAATCAAATGAAGCTAGATTAGGCCTTTACGTGGGTAAAGATGATGCGTTCCTGTGCACAACGTGCAGGGTACCTCCTCCACGTGGGGCGAGTATAAAGAAAGCTCCTGATGCCTGAATAGGGACTTGAACCCTTGCCCCTCAGATCAAAGGGTTGATGCCTTACAAACTGTGCTACCCAGGCATTCACGGGGCCATTCGTTTTAAAAATAGTTACGTTCCCTGAAGAATTTGAATTACCGGGAAGAGCAGAGGTGATCCAACGTTTCA
>NW_021915125.1:0-1195 GCF_006229205.1 Suricata suricatta | reverse complement strand
CAGAATGTAGCATTTTTATTCTTGTCACATTTATTGGCTGGCTGAACAGTTCTGTCAATATGGGCCAGGCCTGATGGATCTTGATTGGCCTTGGCTGCCTTGCTGACAGGTCAACTAGGTGCTCTTGTTATAGGAAGGCTCACATGTCTTTCCTCTCTTTCACATGGCTGTGGTTGGCTGACTGTGAGCTGCGGCTCTCTGGGCGACTGGGCCTCATGTGTGTCATAGTGTCGCAGACTAATCCCAACTTTCTGTGACTGGTAGCACGTTCTCACGTGGGAAAGTAAAAGAACTTGAGGCATCTTGAAGCCTAACCTTAGTACAGACACAATTCCCCATCTGATGCGTTCTAATGGTTGATACAGTTGATCCTGCTAAGAAGAGGGTAAAGAGATCCCAGCTCTTGATAGAAGGAGCTGCAAGGTAATATTGCAAACGTCCTGGGTAGAGGGAGGGATAAAGAATGGGGAATCTGTATTTGCAATCAATCTACTCTAGATGGTCACGGTGGGCTGCACTCAGAAGGTGTGACTTAATCCATGTCAATGGGTGAGGAAAGGAACCATAGAAGTACTTCCAGGCTGTAGAGTTGTAGTTGGTTCTAAGTAGAGGAAACAGCACATGTCTGAGGCAGGACTGTGAGCAGCACGTTGGGGAAGTAGGAGGCCAACGTTGCCCAAAGTGGAGCGTACAAGGGGGAGAGTAGTGGAAATGAGATCAAAGAAGTCACAGGGAGGCCACCTGATATAGGACTTTGTAGGCTTCTCTGCGGATTTGGCTTCTACTTTGAAGGATGTAGTAAGTGGGAGAGTTTTGAATAGAGCAGGGCATACTTTGGTAACAGGATCTCTCTGGGAGGCCAGACTGGAAAGACAACAGTTGGGAGGCCATTGCTATCATCAAGTCTAAAGAGGATGACAGCTCGGGTCGGTGGCAGCGGCAGGGGAGGACGGGAGGATAACATTATGCTGAAGTTTTGACAAGGAGCGTGAGAGCAAGAGTGATCTCAGGGAGACTCCAGAGGTTTTCTCTGAGTACTAAAGGGGGGAGTTGCCATTGTTCCAGTAGAGAAGCTTGTGGGCGAGTGGATTTGGGGAAGATGATCAGGAATTTGGTTTTGGAGATTTTCAGTTTGAGATGTGTGTTAGGTCTCCACATGCAGCTGTCAAGTAGCCATTGGGTATATGAGTCCAGA
>NW_021915124.1:0-1195 GCF_006229205.1 Suricata suricatta | reverse complement strand
AGAAAGAGACAGAGTGAGCAGAGGGCCAGAGAGAGGGAGACACAGAATCCAAGCAGGCTCCAAGCTCTGAGCAGAGAGCCCGATGTGGCTCTCTAACCCATAAACTATGGGATCATGACCTGAGCTGAAGAAGGAGGCTTAACCGATGGACCCACCCAGGCACCCCGAAACTAGATTGTTTAAAATTAATTGCAACCCCCGAGGCACCTCGGTGGCAAAGTTGGTTAAGTGTCCCACTTTAGCTCCGCTCATGAAACTGTGGTCTGTGAGTTCAAGCCCCATGTTGGGCTCTGTGCTGACAGCTCAGAGCCTGGACCCTGCTTCAAATTCTGTGTCTCCCTCTTTCTGCCCCTCCCCTGCTCAGGCTGTCTCTCTCTTCCTCTCAAAAATGAATAAATGTTAAAAAAATGTAAAAGAAATATTAATTGCAACCCCCAGGTCATTTATAATATAACTCAAACCAACATAGTAAGATAAATGAAGAGAGAATACAAATGGTACCTCAGAAAATATCTATTTAACACAAAATAAGCCAATAATGCAGAAACAGAGGGGAGAAAGGAGGTATACTATTTAGAAAACAAACAGCAAATGACAAATGTAACACTTACTTCATCAATTATGGCGTTAAATGCAAATGGATTAAACTCCAGTTAGAGCCTAGCAGAATGGAGTTTTCAAAGAAGATGCAACTATATGCTATGCACCAGAGATAGTTTAGATTCAAGGAACTAAAGAGACAAAAAAATGGAAGAAGATATAGCCAAAGACAAGAGAACTTTGTGTAATGATAGATGAGTCAACCCATCATGAGTCACCATGACAAATACAAGTGTATATAAACCGAATAGGAATGAGGCGCCTGGGTGGCTCAGTTGGTTAAGCCTCTGACTTCAGCTCAGGTCAGATCTCACGTTTGTGGGTTCGAGCCCCGCATTGGGCTCTGTGCTGACAGCTAGCTCAGAGCCTGGAGCTTGCTTCTGGTTCTGTGTCTCCTTCTCTCTCTGCTCCTCTCCCTTTCATGCTCTGTCTCACTCTGTGTATCAAAAATAAATAAAACATTAAAAGAAACCCTAACAGGAGTCACAAAATACAAAAATTGAGAACTGAAACATTGCATGAGGAACCGATAATTCAACAAAAATAATGGAAGACTTTAATGTTTGCTAAGGAAATAGAAGATCTGAAGACTCTG
>NW_021915123.1:0-2365 GCF_006229205.1 Suricata suricatta | reverse complement strand
ATTGTTAATTATTACCCAAGAGTTTCTATAACAAACAGAGGAAATATTACAAATATTTACATGTGTAAATACTTAACTTGCTTTCTAAAACTCATCAAACATTTTGGGGACACAAAGGAGGTGTCACTTGAATAAGACTTGTCTGATACCCTAGAGGGACACGGTGATCAGTTACCATTTGTGGACAGCATTTTGGGCACCTGACACCAGGCTGATACCTCCCCTCAGCTCCTCAATCCATCCACCAGCCCTCTGAGGGGACCCCACTGTGATCCCATTTACGGGACAAGACTCAGGGAGGAACACAGCTGGCCTGGGTCACACAGCAAATGAAGGGCGGGGCTCATTTCCCTGCAAACACGAATGATTAATTTTAGCCTGTGTTCTTTCTTCCTACACCTCCGTGTCTGTTGGGGTACAATGCGGATCAAAATACCACCTTGGTAACATGTGAGGACGTACGTAACACACAACCCAGCATACAGTAGGTGCTTAATAAATAACACGTGTGATTATTATCGTGCGATCTGGTGGTGACTACTTCTGAAACTACTTATTTGTTAGGCAGTAAGAGAGCAGAACAAAAGCTGGGCAGAAACACAAGAAAAGTCCCAAAGCCTGCTCCCTGCAGCTTCCATGCAAAACCCCAAATGAGAAAAGCAGCAGAAACCAACCAATGATGATTTCTCTCCCTCTCCTTTTAATAATCCCCTCAGGAAACAAGTTTGGCGAATTGGCTTTCAAAACACCTACGAGATCACAGGCATTTTCCTGCAGATTAGCCATTTACAGAAAGCTCTGAGTGTTTTTGAAAAGGGGAGGACATATTTCGTCCGTGACATTTCGGTGTGTCGAGGCAGAGCAGGCTCTGGGGCTGAGCCTCCAGGCTTTCAGGGGATTCCGGCACCCGGTCAGACACACATGTGCTTAACGACGGGAAGGCCCCCGGATCTGAGCGGCGTGTCGGCCGCCCCTCTTTGGGTGCTGCCCCAAGGGTGTTCCTCCGGGGGGTGTCCTGGCCACTCTGCTCAGGCTCATTTTCTGAGGAGCTGTCACGGGCATGGGCATTTCTGAGACACCCACCCACTGAGATGCTCCTCTCACAGCCCCAGCAGCGCAGGAAGCTACCCTCATTGGGGGGAGAAGAAATTCAAGGTTTCCTCTGCGACCGTGAACATCCCCTCCAGTCGTTAAATAATTCACCTGCCCTGGCTCACGTCTGACCAATTAAGCAGGATTTCTAGGGTAGAATCAGGGTCTGGGGATCTTTCTCGGCATTTCCCAGGGGAGCCTAATGAGTAGCCCAGGTTGAAAGGCACCCCCACCACCCCCAAACCCCACTTGACTCGAGGCCTGGGAGGAACAGGGAACCAGCCAAGGTCCTGTAATAGCAACATTCACGGGACACTGACCGCGTGCCAGGCCCTGCTGTGAGCAGCACCTCAAATGCATTTGCTCACTTGGTCCCTGCAGCAGCTCTGCGGGGTTCTGCCGTCACAGACAGATGAGGACACTGGGCCCAACGTGGGGATGACTCATCAGAGGTCACAGCTGGGAAGGCAGAGCTGGTCGGAGCCCAGGCAGTGGGGCTCGGCCATGCTCTGAGCTGCTGTGTGCGGTTACCCAAGAATCGCCTAACCTCCACATCCGGGGCTTTCTGGACCTCCTTTCCAATCCTCTGACCCCTGACCAGCTGTCTGATTATCGCCACAGTGCAGATGGGACACGGAGGACCTGAAAGACACTGAGACTAGCCTGGGACCGGACAGGTCTGGGAGGGGGACCCAGGGCTCACTGAGGGTCTGTCCTCTCACACGGCTCACTGTGACCCCCTAACGTCCTGCCAAGGCTGGTGGAATGACCCACGTTCTACAGGTGAGGATCGGAGCCCAGCAAAGGGCACTGGGTCACAACCTTGAGGAACCCCTGGATTTGGGGCCACCTCCTCTGTGCCTGGTGACACAGAGCACCTCAACTCTTCAGCTCTCTTAAAAGGAGTCCATGATTATCACCATTTTACAGATGAGGAGACTGAGGTGGAGAGAAACACGGGGCTGCTCCTCACCGCCCAGTGCATCCCAGGGGAACTTCTGGGGGCCTGCCACCTTCTCATCACAACGGAGCAAACACTCCACCTCCTGGAGCCAACAGTGGAGACGCTGCCAGTGCTGCCCAGGGCTGCGGACCCTGCAGGAACAGAGGGAGGGCGTGGAGCCTGGACAGCTGAGTCTAGAAAATGAACCCCTGCCCACGGGGCCTCAGATGCTTTCTATGAACAGCCTCCCTGTCATCCTCCATCTGCAGAGCCAGGAACGAGGTTCCTGGGTGGTGTGGCTGGGTTTGCGAGGGCCCCTCTGCACGGCCC
>NW_021915122.1:0-1196 GCF_006229205.1 Suricata suricatta | reverse complement strand
AAAAAATAAACATAAAAAATTCCACATGAGTGAAATCATCATGATATTTGTCTTTCTCTGACAAATGTTATGTCATATATATATGTATATATATGTACACACATATACATTTGTATATATATATACATATATATCTTCTTTATCCCTTTATCAGTCAATGGACATTGGGCTCTCTCCATAGTTTCATTATTGTTGATAATGCTGCTATAAACATCAGGGTGCCTGTATCCCTTCAAATCTGTATTTTTGTATCCTTTGGATAAATACCTAGTAGTGCAATTGCTGGGTTGTAGGGTAGCTCCATTTTTAACTCTTTGAAGAACCTCCATATGGTTCTCCAGAGTGGCTGTAGCAGTTTGCATTCCCACCAACAGTTGCAAGAGGGTTCCCCTTTCTTCATTCTTGTCAACCCAGTTTTCTTGTGTTGTTAATTTTAGCCATTCCAACAGGTGTGAGGTGGTATCTCATCATGGTTTTGATTTGTATTTCCCTGATGATGAGTGATGTTGAGCATCTTTTCATGTGTCTGTTAGCCATATGGATGTCACTTTGGAAAAGTGTCTATTCATGTCTTCTCATTTCTTAATGGATTATTTGTTTTTTGGGTGTTGAGTTTGATAAGTTCTTTATAGATTTTTGGATACTAACCCCTTATCAGCTATGTCATTTCCTAACATCTTTTCTCATTCCATTGGTTGCTTTTGAGTTTTGTTGATTGTTTTCTTCGCTGTGCAGAAGATTTTATCTTGATGAGGTCCCAATAATTCATGTTCACTTCTGTTCCCCTTGCCTTCAGCCATGTGTCTAGTAAGAAGTTGCTCTGGCCAAGGTCTAAGAGGTTGCTGCCTGTGTTCTCCTCCAGGATTTTGATGGCTTCCTGTCTCACATTTAGGTCTTTCATCTATTTTGAATTTATTTTTGTGTATGGTGGAAGAATATGGTCCAATTTCATTCTTCTGCATGAAATCATCCAATTTTTCCAACAGCATTTGTTGAAGAGAGTTTTTTTTTCCTATTCTTTCCTGCTTTGTTGAAAATTAGTTGACCATATAATAGTTGTGGGTCCATTTCTGGGTTTTCTATTCTGTTCCATGGATCTATGTGTCTGTTTTCGTGCCGGTACCATAATGTCTTAATGACTATAGTAATATAGCTGCAGAATCTTTCTTAGTTAAATGAAGAAGTATATACTGGCA
>NW_021915121.1:0-1196 GCF_006229205.1 Suricata suricatta | reverse complement strand
GACAGACAAGAAGCAAATCAGCAGAGCCAGTGTGCCAGGCAGTGAGAAAAAGGGAAATAGGAGTTGGAGGTTTCACCCGGGAGCAAAGGGTCATTTTTAAAGGCTGGATAACTACGAATCCTGACCGTAGTTGATGTTCTTGGTACGCTGAGCAGGTACTGGAGGCAACCCCAGTGTGCCCTTGGAACTCCTTTGTTTAAGTAGCAAAAGTCAGAGTGGTCAGTCAGACCTAATGATGCCCTTCCTGCCACAGCTGTGGTGTCACTGCCGGGTGTCGCTTGTTCCTTCATGGTTTGTACCGGTCTGGGGGCAGTCAGCACTTTTTACCGCCAGATACTTCATGGTTACTCAGTTAACTCACCACGCAGGCCGCTTCCAGGAAGATAGAAAGTTTAGAAAGAGAGAAAGTTAACCATAGCTCAAATGATCACTCAGAAAGGAAAGTACTTTTTAAAATGTGCATTGCTTTTATAGTAGTTATGCTTAAGGCCAATTCAAGAAAAATTGTTTTCTGTGAATAATGACGCCCAGACAGTTGTGTCTCTTGTTACCGTTGAGATGTTTATTTTCCAGCGTCAAGCTTTCCAAAACCAGTCGTGATTAATAGGTCTCAGGTGAGATGACAGTTGTGTTTGTCATGGAATTTCACTGCGGGATTATAATAACTGTTCTCTCCAGATGCATTTATAAGGTTCATGATATGAACAGAAAAATTATGGGGTAAACAAAACAGTTTTATTCTGATAGACATTCTAGGACTTTGCATCACAATTTGTGAAGTTCAGCTCCTGCTAATACCTTTTAAAATCTAGATGAAATGGTTTTCAAGGAAGATGCAAATACCAACATGAACTCAAGAGGTGGTAGAAAATGGAAGATGTTGAAAAGCCGCATAGGAATTCAGAATTTGGTTCTTGAATCAGATTGGAAATTGAATTCTCGATCTGCCATTATTTTTAGCTGGGAGACTCTGGACAAATTCCCTATGTTTTCTGTCTCCAGTTTTCTCAGCTGTTGGGCTGGAGGAGTTGTTACAGAATTAGCTGAAATAACACGTATGAGGTCTCAGTGTGTTTGTGAAACATGTTCATCATCATTACTCCCAGAGAAAGCTCACGAGACTTTTAGGAATTGAATGACATCAAATCTAATTTGTTAATTGTGTAATAAAAACCTATATTTTTACTGATTTTTTT
>NW_021915120.1:0-1196 GCF_006229205.1 Suricata suricatta | reverse complement strand
TCAGTAGTTGGGATTTTACCCCAAGTAGGAGAGGAGGCCCAAGGGAACGGGGGCGGGACAGGGCCTGAGCTGTCTTCTCCCCAAACTGTGGAAACGGGCCATCGGAAGGCAAGGAAAAACGCATCATCACCAGTGGGAAGGCAACTGCAAAATCCAAATGGGATGGTGGCTTAGCCGAGGTCAGGAAAGAGAACATGGACCGAATCTTTATTTCCATCTTTACCTTCTGTTATGGGTTGAATTGTGCCCTGCCCCCACCGGATTCATAAGCTAAAGTCCTAATACCCAGGACCTGAAAATGCGGCCTTGATTGGAAACAGGGTCCGTGCACATGTACTTAGTTAAGAAGAGGTCATACTGGAGTTCGGCGGGTCCCTAATTCAATATGACTGATGTCCCACAAAGGGGAAATTTTGGAGACAGACAGAAGGGAGGAAGCAACGCAAAGATGAAGGCAGAGAGACCTGGTGATGCTTCTAGAAGCCAAGGGATACTAAAGACTGTGAGCAAACCACCCGACGCTAGGAGAAGGGTGTGGAACACGTTTTTCCTTCAAAGTCTCCAGAAGGAATCAACGCTGCTGACACCTTGACCTTGAGCTTTCTAACCTCCAGATCTGCGGGGACAATACATTTCTGTTGTTTGGGCCACCTGGTACTTCCTTACGGCAGCCCTAGCCAGCTAACACCCTTCCCCAGGACAAAGTCCTGCAACAGAACTGCTACTTCCTCGGAAACATGTAGTAAGGTTTTTAATACATGTTTCCATCCCAAACTGTTGTATCTATTTGCATTTCCAACTGCAGCATCTACAAGTATGTTTCATCATGTTCTTACCAGCACAGGAAATCAGAATTTGTAACATTTTGCCCTATGATAAGTAAGACCATCTTATTACACTTCAATATGCATTACTTGTTGACTAGCTCTTGGACATTTTTATACGTTCACCGATTCTTTTGTGAATCACTTGCTCTCATCCTTCACCCATTTTTCTGTGAACTACCTTGCCTGTCCTTACTGACACACACACACACAAAGAAAACACCTTACCTTTTCAACTTTTCAAATGGCTCTCAATTTTTAATAGTCTATACTTATGCTATCTTTTTAAAGAGTTTATTATTTTTAATGTTTGTTTATTTTTAAGAGAGAGAGACAGAGACAGAGGACGAGTAGGTGAGGGTCAGAGAGAGA
>NW_021915119.1:0-1196 GCF_006229205.1 Suricata suricatta | reverse complement strand
ACTTGTGGGGAAGAGCACTGGGTGTTATATGGAAACCAACTTGGTAATAAGGAAAAAAGAAACTATGAAAATCTTAAGTAAAAATATTTTGTTCTCATGTATATTGTATTGCCATGCTTTATCATTACTTCTTTTTTTATAATTTATCTTACCCAAGTTAATTATCATCATTTTATTTGTCTTCAATCAAAGAAATAACGAAGGCAAAAACAAGATGAGAAATTACAATGAAAAAAAAAGTAATCTGAGTAGGGAAATACCGAAGACGATATTTAAAGAGAAAGCATTTTCTAGAGGTCCAGATACAAAATGTTGAAGTCTCCTCCGAGGCTAAAAAAGGCAGAGGGAAAAAGTAGTTGACAGTCTAGATTCAAGTGCTTCTGCATTACAGTTCTACCATTTCTTTTCTGGACAATTCTCTAAAGGAACCATCTAAACAACTTGGTAGATTTTTACCAATATTTCAATAAGAAAAACTGGTGAAGATCAATCCTTCATTAATTCCTGGCTTTAGAAAACTGCCTGAAAGGCAGAAATCCATAACATTATGAGCTGGCCTTAAGCCTAAGACTCAAATACTGCTTTGTAAAAGTTCTGCATATAAACTCCC
Source organism: Suricata suricatta (assembly GCF_006229205.1). Classification (NCBI taxonomy): domain Eukaryota; kingdom Metazoa; phylum Chordata; class Mammalia; order Carnivora; family Herpestidae; genus Suricata; species Suricata suricatta. The sequence continues at coordinate 586 of NW_021915119.1, read as the reverse complement.
TAGATTAGTTGGGATTGGCATTTTTTACTAAAATATATGAAAGATTCACTCTTCTGATCAATGTACCTAAACTGAGAGCTAAAACAATCTGTAATAGGTGTCATGATGGTATAATTCTCTTCGGGAAAAATCATTCATATGTCGCTTTAAAAAACATTCAAAAGCAAAGGAAAACCTTACTTATAAAATAACACAGAGAATTTAACATTTGCATTAAAATAGTTCCCCTTGGCAGAGGACATCAGATATCTAAACAGATCTAGAACTGTCTGACTTCTTACCACTACCACCTTGCCTCAAGCCATCATGTCACTCTGGATTGCAGCAATTACCTCCTAACCCATCTCCATACTGCTGCCCTTGACCCTAAAGGGTACATAGCAGTCAAAGTAACCCTATTAAAATGGGAGTCAAAGCCTGTCATTCTACCGCTGATTTGGGGAAAGGGAATGTCCTTATACTGGACTACACGGCCTGATCTAGTCAGGAGGGAGCTCCTCCACCCAACAACTTCTTACCCCATTCTCTGACCTCATCTCCTTTGTCTCCTACTACTCTCCCTCTTGGTCACTTATTCAATGTACAT
>NW_021915118.1:0-1196 GCF_006229205.1 Suricata suricatta | reverse complement strand
CATGTGATAGGTAGAATAATGGCTCTCCCAAAAATGTCCTTGCAACCTGTGAATATATCACATGGCAAAAGAGATTTTCCAAATGCAGTTAAGATTAAGGATCTTCCTAAGGGTAGATCATCTTGGATTCCACAGGAACTCCCAATTTAATCACACGAGTCCTTGAAATTAGCAGAGGCAGGATAAAGCGTCAGGAGATACCGCCTGAAAGGAATTCAACCACCTGTTGTTAGTTTTGTAGATGGAGGAGGGGGATCGTAAACTAAAAATAGATGGCTTCTGGAAGGTAGAAAAAGCCAAAGAAGATGATTTCTCTCCCAGAGCGTCCAGAAAGGAATGCAACCCTGTGGACAGAACACCTTGATTTTAGCCCAGCGAGATCCATGACAGACTACTGACCTCCAGAACTGTAAGCTAACAAATTTTCATTGTTTTAAACCATGAGATTTGTAGTCATTTGCTATGACGGCAAAGAAAACTAAGTTAGCATATTAAATTTCATGAACTATTGCTGTATTTCCCTCCAAAGTAGCCAATCTGTGCTATCAACGTATGAGAATCTCTGGGACCCCTTAACCTTTGTAAGGCCTAAATTTTGTCTGCAGAGTTTGTAAAGCTGTGTAACTCTAATTTGGACATGGTTTTAACGTTCATTTCTCCAATAATATGTGGGGTGGGGCATCTTCTATTTTATTGGCTATTAGGACATCTCTTCTTGAATATCTTGCTCATGTATATTGTCCTTTATTCCTATTGGGGGGTTACTTACTTATTTATTAATCATTTATACATTCTCAATACAAAATCTTTATTGGTGACCCTCCGTGCATATATAAATTCCCATTCTGCAGCTTCCTTAAACTGTGTGATATTTTGTTAAATAGAAAGTTTTAATTGACGTATAAACAAATGTAACAGTTTTTACTTAATGAGTTATGCATGTTAGGTCTTATCTAATACCTCCTTCCCAACTTCAGCATCATAAACATAGTCTGTATTTTTCTTAGAAGTTTTAAAGTTTTGCTTTTCATATTTAAAACTTTCAAATATTTGGGATTGTTTTTTATTTGAATAATCTGTTGTTCTACTACTATTAATGAAAAATCCATTATTTTCTCAGTGATTGTAATGCCATACTTCAGTACATGTATGAATCTGTTTCAGGCTCTTTCTTCTGACCCTTTGTCTATGAGTTT
>NW_021915117.1:0-1196 GCF_006229205.1 Suricata suricatta | reverse complement strand
GTGTGGGTGTGTGTGTGGGGTTCTCCCATTTTACAAGATGAGACATATGAGGGTGGGAGACATTACATGACCTAGAGTATCCAAGGTCAGCCAGCCAAGAAGTCACAGGTCAGGATTCGATTCTAGTCTCTTAGCCTCTAGATTTTTGTACTAATTCCACATTGTTCGTAGTAACTAACATTTGCACACGTCTTCAGATAAATGTCTTTCCTACTCGTCTCATTTGCCACCCTTCCCACGGTGACTCTGTGAGCTGATGTTATCCTTGTTTTGTAGATGAGAGAATTGTTTCCCTGTAAGTTCTCTTTCAAAAGTCCAATTGTTAACCTCCCTCCAGTTTGCTGTTTAGGGAGGGATTTACTTTAGAGACTACAGAGTGGCGCCCTTCTCCTAGGCATGGGCCGCCTGCAAAAGCAGGCATGCTCTCAGGGTTTCTACCAGACACAGATCAAGGGCTGGGATGTCCAAGGTGGTGGCACAGACATTGGAGCCACACCGCCATGTTTACCTCTTAGTTAGTATCTTGAGGAAGTGACCATTTGGCAATCTGCATTTTAAGCTTTCTGGTCCACAACATGAGCATACTAGTGATATCCTTTTCTTTTCCATAGTTACTTTTGAGGCTTAAATGAGTTACAAGAATTTAGATCATGCACAGGTGGTAGTGTTCACTATTATGATTTCTATTCTGTATGGTCAAGCGTGCCCTGTGGAGGGTGAATTGTGTGGATGGCTCAGTGAGCAGGCTTAGTGAGGCCAGCAGTTTGTAAGGGATCTCGACAGAGGCAGGACTCAGGACAAGAATACAGGAGGATGCATGTCCCAGGAGAGGGTAATCGGAGCACAAATTACTCACAGGCCTTCACACCCCAGAAGAGAGGGCTGGTGGCTCATTTTTACTCCCCTTATACATCTGACTGTATTTCTAACCTGTGGACTTTGGCACCTCAGGCAGTGCTGAAGCGGAGTAACTAGAGAACGAGCAACTTGGAATCTAACCGTGAAATCCCTGCTTGGAGATCTTCCTTCTAGTAAAGGAGAAAAAAAAAATCTTTGGGGAACCCAGCTCGCCTTGAATTGATGGCATTGGTGATGAATCTGTGTGGCGTTCCTTTCCTCCCTCTTTGCTCCACCACCCAATGGGTGCCCTGGAAGAGACGTGGCACAGGTCTGAGGGCCTCGGATAGAATGAAGAC
>NW_021915116.1:0-1196 GCF_006229205.1 Suricata suricatta | reverse complement strand
TGTTAGGTTCACAGAAAAATTGAACTTAAAATGGACAGAGTTCTCCTACACTCAAACCCAGATATATGCACAGCCTCCCTTGGAATTAACATCCTGTACCAGTAATATGCTTTTTAAAATCAAAGAATTCACAATGACAAAATTATTATCACTAAACACCATAGTTTAAAATTAGTGTTCACTCCTGGTATATACATTCTATGGGTTTGGACAAATATACAGTGACATGTACCCACCATAATAGTATCATAGAGAACAGTTTCATTGTTTTAAAATTTTTATGTGCTCTGCCTATTCATTCCTCCCAACCATTGAATCCCTGGCAACTAATGGTCTCCATGCTTTTGCCTTTTCCAGAATGTCATGCATTTGGAACCATACCATACATAGCCATTTCGGACTGACTTCTTTCATTTAGTAATATTCTTTTAAGTTTTCTCCATCTCTCTTCATAGCTTGGAAATTCATTTCTTTTTAGTGAATGATATTTCACTGTCTGGTTATGTCACAATTTACTCATCCATTCACCTACTAAAGGGTATCTTGGCTGCTTTCCAAGTTTAGGCAATTAACAATAAAACTGCTGTAACCATTTGTGTACAGGTTTTTTTTGGGGAATATAAGTATTCACCTACATTGGGTAAATACTAAGGAGTGTGATTATGGATCATATGGTAACAGTATGTTTAATTTTGTAAGAAAATGCCAAACTGTCTTCCAAAGTGGCTGAACCATTGTGCGATCCCACACACACTGAATGGGAGTTCTTGTTTTTCCACATCTTTGCCAATATTTGCTGGTGTCAGTGCTTTGGAATTTTGTCATTTCAATAGGTGTATAGTGGTATCTCTCTGTTGTTTTAGTTTACGATTCCCTAATGGCATATGACCTTAAGCGATCTTTTTACATGTGTATTTGCCATCCATATGTTTCTTTGGTGAAGTGTCAAAGTCTTTTGCCCATTTTTTAACCATGTTGTTTTTTATTGTTGAGTTTTAAGAAATATTTGTGTATTTTGGATGAGTCCTTTAACAGATACATCTTTTGCAAATGTTTTCTCCAGTCTGTGACTTGATTTTTCATTCTCTTAAAATGTCTGTTAGAGAGCAGAGGTTTATCATTACTTTGGTGTTAAATCTAAAAAGTTATTGCCATACTCTAAGATCATCTAGATTGTCTCCTATGTTGACTTTTAG
>NW_021915115.1:0-1196 GCF_006229205.1 Suricata suricatta | reverse complement strand
CATTGGACCAAATAAAACCCAGCTGGGGCTGCGTTCACCTCAGGAGCCACGGGTTTGCCACTTCTGCTAAATTGGGGGGGGAGGTCTCTGAAACCTCGGAAAGAAAAAGAAAAAAAATTGGTATCCCTGACTGTGTTTTTTGACAGTGACTGCCCTAGCGCCGTCTAGCAGAGCTTTCTGAGATGCTGGGAATGCTCTAGAATTCCGTGGCGTTCCGTACAGAGGCCACTGGCCCCATATGGCTTTTGCACATCAAGAAACTGAATATTCTCATCTCAGTAACCACATGCGGCTTGTCAGATTCTCAAGTGAGTCTGAGACACCAAAAGGTTTAAAGCAATCAGCCATAGCAGTTAAATGTTTCACGTTGGCTGCTGGCCTTTTCCCCTGCCCGTTCATGCTCCTACTCACTCGGCATTTATGGAACTGCTGTGCTGCGCGCTGGGGACAGTGAGGAAAACAGAGCCCAGCCTTGTGGCACCTACCACCCGGTGGCAGAGACAGACAATAAACGAGAAATGAGGGAAATGCAGAATGGCTCAGGTGGTGGTGTCACTGAGGAAAGCAATGGACTGGAGATGGAGAATGTGGGGTGTGATTTTTAATGCTTATTTATTTTTGAGACAGAGAGAGACAGAGCTTGAGGCCAGGAGGGGCAGAGAGAGAGAGAGGGAGACACAGAATCCAAAGGTCAAAGGAGGCCTTGGCATTGGCATCTTGATGCAGAAGTGAGGAAGAAAAGGAGATAACAGCCTAGAGACCAGGGGAAACAGCACATTCAAAGGCCCTGAGGCAGGCGGTGCTTGGTAAGCTGGCGGTGATTCAGCCAGGAAGTAGAGTGAGCAGAATTCTGGGATGTATAAAGCTCAGAGAGGTTAAATGAGTTGTCCAAGGTCACACAGCTCAAGAGTCACTGGGAGAAAGGTCTGGTAGCACACCTTTTGAATGACAAGACAATAACCGTGCTCACCTTCTTCCCTAGCGTGGTGCTCAACCCCCACATTCAGTTTCCTTCTAGCGCAATCCAGGGCGTTGGCCGTTGCGCGTGTGCTCTTGTGGGTGGGGGAGGGGACTGCATGACAGGCCCTTAGCACTCCCGTTTGGGCACCACTGCCTCCTCCTCCGGGAAGTCTTCCTGCCTGCCTCCTCAGTCTCCCACAGCCAAAGGCTGCCGGACAAAACAGAAGATGTCCAGT
>NW_021915114.1:0-1196 GCF_006229205.1 Suricata suricatta | reverse complement strand
AATATATTAAATACTGATAGATATAAACCCATGTGATCAAAAGCATTTGCAGGGGTGCCTGGGTGGCTCAGTAGGTGAGCGTCCGACTTCGGCTGACGTCATGATCTCGCAGTCAATGAGTTCAAGCCCCACGTCAGGCTCTGTGCTGACCGCTCAGAGCCTGGAGCCTGCTTTTGATTCTGTCTCCCTCTCTCTCTCTCTGTCCCTCCCCAGCCCATGCTCTGTTTCTATCTCTCTCAAAAATAAATAAACATCAAAAAATTTTATTTAAAAAAAGCATTTGCAGTTCTCTATTATCTTTGAGAGTTCTGAAGAGATTTCAAGATCAAGATCACAAGGTCTGAGAACTGCTGAAATAGGAATATAAAACACTGTAGTTTAAAAAAAAGACAAAACCTTTTGCGTATTTATGTTCTGTTTTTCAACATTCTTAAATAAATGCACAATAACCTCATATGGTACACAGACCTTGCTTGAGAGTATTTTCAGTGACCCATACTTCGTACGTGTACTCTACACTCTGAACCGGTACATATTGAAAGCTGTAGGTTTATCTTCTAGAAGCAAGTACTGTCCTTGGATGGGCAGCATTGGCTTCAGCTGAGGTCTTGTTTGGACTAAAGAGTGCCAGGCCCTAGCCCCAGACTTCTTAAAGGAGCATTTAACAAGACTCAGCTGATTTGTGTGCAAGTCTGAGAAGGACGAGTGCAGTGATTGTCAACAGGGGGCGGTATTTGGCCTCCAGAGGGCACTAGCCAATACTTGGAAACATTTTTGGTGTTACAACTGTGAGAGGGGGCCGCTACTGGCATCTAATGGGCAGATGGGAAGCTAAACATCCTGCAATACGAAGGACCTCCTCTCGCAATGAAGAATTCTCCTGCCCCAAATGTCCACTGTGCAAGGTTGAGAACTCCTATGTTAGTGTGATTTAGCCAGCCTTTATCAAGCAGTTCCAGATTGCTCAGTGTATATCATTTTTAATGCCCCTACTTATATTTCCACTTGTCTCTTCTCTAGCTTGTATTATAGGGAACCAATTCTGTCCATTACTAGGAATCATCATTTGCCTTGCTATGTCTTGCTGAATCTGCTTTCAACATTGGGGTAGTAGCGATGGATAGGCTTGATGGAGTAAGCCCCTAGCAGGCAGGGGAGGTGTCTTACCAAATGTTGCATCCTCCCCATTTTGAGTC
>NW_021915113.1:0-1196 GCF_006229205.1 Suricata suricatta | reverse complement strand
TTTTAATCATCGGAGGTGAGATTTTCAATCAAGCTGTTGCACTCGGAAAGCACGCACGCGAATGTCTGGGCAACGAGGCTGGGGGCCGGGGTCTCCCGTGGGAGGGCGCCGGCCACCGTGCGTGGACCCCGCTCCGCCGCATCTGGAAGTTCTGCTGCTGGGTTTTCCTACTTCTCGGAATATTTATTAAAGATAATTTTCTGTACTCTCCCAACGCAGCCTGGGCCCCTGCGGTGGGCCCCACGGCAGCCGGGGACGCCGGCCCTTCCAGAAGGGGCAGCAGCGTGTCAGTCCCGGGCCGCGGGCCGCCGCGCGAGACCCCCACCCGCCCGCTGGTGTGGTCTCCAAACCGTTCATTTGGCCTCCAGTCTAGCTTTTGTCTTAATTTGCATGGTTTTGACTGAAGTCATACGGTAATTCTGAACCTTGAACAAAATCAGTGGATTTCATCTGACATTATTGCATATAAGTTCATGGGGTTTTGTGGTTTCTTCATCAAACATGTAGTTAAATGTTACAAAATGAAACCATAAAAACCTTGTCTAGGAAAAATTCATGTCTCTCCAGAGGCGCCAAATGTGCTTTAAGGCTAAACTGTGGGGAAGCTGGAAAAGGCTGGTCTGGAATTGAGCAAACTTGTGCAGATGAGACATTAAATCCAGCCATTAGATTGTTTTTAATAATTTTAAATTTTGATTAAAAATAAACTTTGACAAGAGGGCCAGCACAAAACAGCAGTGTCCTCTGAATATTCCAGACGCCCCAGAGGTCAGCTCTGAATAGGAGCTCTGGCCCAGGCCCGTGGGGTCCTTTGACATTCAGGAAATAAATCAGCATCGCCGTCAGAGGTGCTGGAGCCGGACACTGGGCCGGCCCCCTCAGCCCCGCCACCACCGCCGCCTGAGGACCTTCCGTCTCAGACTCAGTGCTCTCACAGCGGGGACCTTGCGCCCCTGTCCACACCGGAGTCTGCAGGTCCCGGGAGGGGTCTGTCCCGCCTCCTCTGCAGCCGACGTGCGGAAGGAGGAGAAGCTTCTGGACGACCCTGCGTCCCCGCAGCCGGGAGCCCGTGTGCAGGGCCGCCTGCACACCCCCGTGTCCCTGCAGCTCGCATTTCTCAGCTCGTTTCATTAGGAAGCACACATTTCACCTTGATTAGTGGAAAGTACACCTTTGCCCTTCAGAGGCCGCCTGCA
>NW_021915112.1:0-2365 GCF_006229205.1 Suricata suricatta | reverse complement strand
GGAATAGAGTAGGAGATGGGATGAACAGGTCAAAAGGAGCATAGGGGCGCCTGGGTGGCTCAGTGGGTTGAGTGTCTAACTCTTGATTTCACCTCAGGTCATGATCCCAGGGTCGTGGGATCGAGCCTCACGTCAGGCTCTGCACTGAGCATGGAGCCTGCTTGGGATTCTCTCTTTCCCCCCGTCCCTCTTCCCTGTTTATGCTTTCTCTCTCTAAAAATTAAAAATTTAAAAAATGGAGCAAAAAGAACATTTAGGGAGACTGGATATATTTACTAACTTGAATATCCCAATGGTTTCATCTGTGTTTATACATGTGAAGACTCACCAGTTCCTCAACCTGATGGAAGTTTATCTACAAAAACCTTCAGCTAACGTCATGCTTACTGATCAAATACTAATATTCTTCCTTAAGCAAAGACCATGAAGAAAGCAAAGATGACCACCTTTACCACTTCTGTTCAATACTGTACTAGAAGTTCTAGCCATTGCAATAATGCAAAGGGAGGACTAAAGGAAAGGAGGGAGGGGAGAATAAAAGGAGGAAAAGATAAGCAAAAGGAGGGAGAAGTGGAGGCAGAGAGGGATAAAGTATGTAAGTTAGTTAAGGAAGGGCATAAGAATCAGAAAGGAAGACATAAAAGTATATCTCTATCTTCAGGTACCATGACTAACTACCTAGAACATCCTCAGGAATCCTCATTACAACCACTAGAACTAAATAGTGACTTTGGCAAGATTGTAGGACACCAGGTAAGTATTTCAAAATCAGCTATATTTTTATATACCAATAGAAAATATTTGGAAAATGAAGTTAAAGATTAATTCCATTTACAATCATATAAGGTAAGATTGAAGACTTGGGGATAAGTTCATCAAGGGATGTGTAAGATTTCTACACTGAAAACTACAAAGTGTTGTGGAGCAAAATTAAAGACATGAATAAATGTAAAGATATACCACGCTTGTGGACTGAAATATTTACTATTGTTACAGTGTTGTTTCTGCCCCTCTCAAACTACAATTGCAATCATACATCTAGCAGGCTTTTTGTAGCAAGTGGTAAGTCAATTCTAAAAGTATATGGAAATACAAAATGTCTAGAATTTCCTGAAAAAAAAAAAAACCCACGATTTTAGAAGACTTATCCTACCTCATTTCAAGACTAACTAAAAATCTATAGCAATTAAAACAATGTGGTACAGCATAAGGAACGGCAAATAGATCAGTGGGATGGAGTAGAGCTTTAAGAAATAAGATGGAAGCTTCTATCAGTCATTTGACTTTCGAGAAGGGAATCAATGAAATCCAGTGGGGAAATAAAATACTTTTCATCAAACAGTCCTAGAAGTAACTGTATATCTGTATATTTTAAAAAAATGTGAACCTCAACTCCTATATACTATAATCAAATGTTAATTTGTGATGGATCATAATCCCAAACATAAAAGCTAAAACCATGAAGTTTTTACAGAAAAACAAAAGAACTTCTTTATGATTTGGTAGTAAGCAAAAGTTATACAAAATAATAAGTACAAATGAAAAACAAGCAATAAAGTGGACTCCAAATTTAAAGACTTCTGCTCATTAAAGACACCATTAACAGAATAAATAAGCAAGACACAGATGGGCACAGAGTACACACATGTATCTATCAAAGGATTGTATGCACAGTATTTGTAAGAATCCAAAAACTTAATATAAAAAAAGACAGCTCAGAAAAAAAAAAGGACAAAATATTTAAATGGATACATCACAAAGGAATAAAAATAGAACTACCCTACAACCCAACAATTGCACCACTAGGTATTTATCCAAAGGATACAAAAATGCTGATTCAAAAAGGCACATGCACCCCACTGTTTACAGCAATGCTATCGACAACAGCCAAAGCATGGAAAGAGCCCACATGTCCATCAACTGCTGAATGGATAGAGATGATGTGGTGTTTGTGTGTGTGTGTGTGTGTGTGTGTGTTATGTATGTACACACGTGTGCATGCATGTGTGCACACACAAACAAAACACAGTGGAATACTACTCAGCAATCAAAAAGATTGAAACCCTGCCATTTGCAACAACATGGATGGAACTGGAGGGTATTATGTTAAGCGAAATAAGTCAGTCAGAGAAAGACAAATATCATATGATTCTACTCATGTGGAATTTAAGAAACAACAGATGAATATAGGGGAAGGGAAGGAAAAATAAGATAAAAACTGAGAGGGAGGCAAACCATAACCTTAAATATAAAGAACAAACAGTGTTGCTGGAGGGGTGTTGGGCTAAATGGATGATGGTCATTGAAGAGGGCACTTTTGGGGATGAGCACTGGGTGTTATATGTAAGTGATGAATCACTAATTT
>NW_021915111.1:0-25000 GCF_006229205.1 Suricata suricatta | reverse complement strand
GCTGTTCTTTTTTTAATGGCGAGGATGTGGCAGATGAAGTCCTTGGTGAAGCTGGCCCCACTGAGGAGAAATGCATGTGGTTGTGCATCTGAAGTACAACCCGGATCTCTCTGTTGGAAACTAGTTTCTAAAAGTCTTCCCTTCTGCCTGCATTTATACTCTTGTTTTATGTTGTACTGAATTTGTTCTGTTGTGAGACCGGAGGAGAGGTCGCCAAAGGGGGACGGTTCCATTCGGAGATACTTCTGCAGCGGCAGCCGAAAAGGAGGTGGCGACCGTGGCTGTCGCCGACAACTGAGAGGCAGCAGCCGTGGTGGGCGCTGACAATGGCGCACATCGCCTCTGCTTCGGGGGCCCTGTGGATCAGAGAGCAGTCCCAGCCTCCCAGCAATGGAGCTCAGACAAGGCTGGAACAACCATCCAGTTGCCAACCACAGAATAAGGAGACAAGGGGAGGAGCCAAGATGGTGGAGAGGAAGGGAGCTCTGTAAACTTAATCTGCTCCATCTATCGAACTGAGAAGGACATTACTCTCATCTGCAAGACTCGAAGGAGAAAATACAGACTCCAAGAAGAAGACAACCTCAAAGAGTGTGATCTGGGGAGATTGGAAAAAGGGCCAGCCTGAGATGGGCAGGGGAGGTGGGAGCTCCAGCCCAAGATGGGGCAAGTGGGTGGAGTCCCTGAGAGACAAAGGGAAGAGACAGAGAAACTGAACACGCTCGTAGTACTGTCTCTGGAGAAGAGAAAAATAATGTTTAACCGAGCTCAGAGAGAAACTCTCACTCCATATATAACTGCTGGGTAGCCCAAATCCTGAACACGGGTGGCACAAAGGAAACAACAGCTTCCAGCCCTGTGCCATCCCAGCAGGGAGTCAGTGGACATGGCGGTGGCCCCAGGAGCGTGCACTTCGATCTCAGAAGTGAACGTGGGAGCACTCAACTCATTTCCACGGCGCATCTCACCTCCAGCATTGCCGCATGAATCCCGAATCCCGGGTGCCATTAGGGGAAAAAATAGCCCCCGCCCCTATGTGATCCCAGCAGGGAGTTGGCGGCAGTGGAGGCTGGGGCTCGCGCTTTGGCTGCGGGAGCTCACAGCTCTTTTCCAACAGCGCCCCATGCCTCAGGCAGCAACAGCGCTAATCCCATTCAGCGACAAGAAAAACTGTTCCCTCCTCCTAGGTGATCACTATCCCAACTGGGGTTGGGAGTCCACAGTATTTTCTGTGAGGGCGTGCACTACACCTCCTCCTGTGCACCTCGCCTCAGGCAACACACTTCGCCTCAGGCAGGAGCAGCACAAATCATGGCCTGAGCCAAGAGAATCTGATCCTTCCCCGTAAGAAGCCATCCACCAAAGCAAGTACATCTCATGTGTGGTAGCATAAAAGTACATGGGATAGGACTTTGAACCAAGGTGGGCCTGGAAAATACAACTTGGCTCAACTGCAGAACAAGGAGATCCTAATCAATAGAGTGGCCTACAGTGCTTAGTTCTGGCAGAGCTTGTCGGGCCGACATTCTACTATCTGCAGCCACCAAGGCGAAGCCACTGAGAGCTGCGCCCTAGACCTACTACACCAAACCATGCCTATCCGCAAGGGGGACCTGCTGCTTTTTTCCCTTTTTTCCTCTTTTTTCCATCTTTTTTGTACTCATTTATTATTATTATTACCTTTTTTACTTAAAATTTTTTTTAAATTTTACTCTTTATTTCCTTTCTCTTTTCTCCCTCTTTTTTTTTCTTTCTTGCAATCCAGATATATTCTCCTGTATCTCATCCTTATCTCTCCCCTCAACTGGTCATACACTTTTAGACTGTCAATGTCTTTTGTTGTCTCTGACGCCCTTTATTTATTTTTTTCTTCTCTTCCATTAGTCTCTTTCCTCTCTACTTTCTTTCTTTTCTTTCCCCCTTTTAATTTGTTTGTTTGATTTGTCTGTGTATTTGTGTGTTTCTGTTTCTTCTCTGTTTGTCTATTTTCCTTCTTAGGGCTACACCAAGAAACAAGCCAAAGTGTGCATGACGGCAAGTTCCAAATATCGCTGAGTAGGGAAATAAAATATTCAAAGGCAAAATAGAGACACCATTAAAAGAATATGTCCTGAAACGACAAGCTCTGGACAGTCAATAAGCTTCCTTTAACAGAGCAATATCAACAGGTGCACAGTGCACAATGAGCTTATTAAAGCTGACAAGAGACAGAAAACGCAAAAATGAAAAAACGAAGGAACTCTTCCCTGAAGAACCTCCAGGAAGAAGTCACAGCCAGAGAATTGCTCGAGGCAGACTTAGACAACTACCTGACCAAGAATTAAGAAAACTTGTAATAAAATTAGTCGTTGGGGTTGAAAAAAGCATCACAGAAGCAACTGAGACAATGACTAGGCCCTTTATAGGTGAGACAAGTATAAAAAGGCTATAAATGAGATGAATAATAAAATGGAAGCAGCCATATCAAAGACTGGCAGAGAGAGAAACAGTTATAGCACTATAGTTATAACAATAAAGAAAGCTGAATAAAAAGAGAGAAATTGATCCAGGAGAAGGAAGGGAGAATTCGAGACCTTAGTGATACAATCAAATGGAAAAACATCTTTATCATAGGAATTCCTGAAGAGGAAGACAGAGAGAAAGGTCTTGAAGAAATACTAGACAAATTTATAACTGAGAATTTCCCAAATCTGAAAAAAGAAATAGTCATTCAAATTCAAGAGGCACAAAGAACACCCTGAACACCCTTAAGATGTAATTTGAATATCATAGTGAAACAAGAATTATATAAAGATAAAGAGAGAATTCAGAAAGTAGCTATGGATAAAAGGGCCATCACATACAGAGGGTACCTATCAGAGGGGTTACAGACCCATCGAATGAAACTTGGCAGGCCAGGAAGGAATGGCAGGAAATCTTCAATGTGATGAACAGAAAAAACATCCAGCCAAGAATTCTTTATCCAGCAAGCCTGTCGTTCAAAATAGAAGGAGAAATAAAAGTGTTCCCAATTAAACAAAAATTGAGAGAATTCATGGCCACCAAACCAGCACTACAAGAAGTCATAATAGGGACTCTCTGAGGGAAATGTTGCAAAGAGTACAAGGTGCCAGAGACACCACTATAGATAGACATGAATTCTAGGGAGAAAACAATAACTCTAAACCCACATTTTTCAACAATAACACTGAATGTAAATGGACTAAATGCTCCAACCAAATGACACAGAGTAGGAGAATGGATAAAAAAACAAAATCTATCTAAGTTCTCTCTACAAACGACTCATTTTTGACCTGAAGACACCTTCAGGTTGAAAGTAAAGAGATGGAGAAATATGTACCATGCAACTGGAAACCAAGAGAAAGCCGGAGTACCCATACTTATATCGGACAAATTGGACTTTAAAGTAAAGGCAGTAAGAAGAGAGGAAGAAAGACATTATTAATAATTACAGGGTATCTCTATCAGGAAGAACTAACAATTATCTATGCTCCAAATTTGGGAGCGCCCAAATACATAAAAAAATCACAGAAAGAAACAATCTTATTGATAAGAATATACTAATTACAGGGGACTTTAATACTCCACTGAGAGCAAGGGATAACTCAACCAGACAGAAAATCACTAAAGAAAAAATGGATCTGAACGACACATTGGAACAGATGGAATTGATAGATATATTTAGAACTCTGCCTCCTGAAGTTATGAAATTCACCTTCTTTTCGAGTACACATGGCACATTCTCCAAGATAGATCACATACTGGAGCATAAAGCAGCCCTCCATCTGTAAAAACGTATATAGAATATGCCATGCACACTTTCAGATCACAATGCTATGAAACTTGAAATTAACCACAAGACAGAGTCTGGAAACCCTCCAAAGATGAGCTTAAAAACCACCAACTAAAAAATGATTGGGCTAATCCGGCTATTAGAGAAGAAATTTAAAAATGAATGGAAGCAAAAGAACACGAAAATAAAACAATCCGAAATCTCTGGGACACAGCAAAGGAAAGTCCTCAGAGGAAAGTATATTGCAATCCAGGCCGATTTCAACACAAGAAAATCTATGGAGCACCTACAAGAACTAGAAGGGGAGCAGCAAGAGCACCCCAAAACCCAACAGAAGAAAAGAAATAATAAATATCAAGGCAGAAATAAAAAACATAGACTCCAAAAGAACGGTTGAGCAGATCAATGAAACCAAGAGTTGGTTCTTTGAGAAAATAAACAAAATTGATAACCCTCTAGCCAGCCTCAGAACGAATAGAGAGAGCACACAGATAGACAAAATCATGAATGAAAAAGGATCTATTACAACCAATCCCTTAGAAATACAAGCAATCATCAGAGAATACTATGAAAAATTATATGCCAATGAACTGAAAAACCTAGAAGAACTGGACACTTTCCTAAATGTACATACACTGCCACAATTCAAACGGGAAGAGATAGAAAGCACTGAATAGACCAATAACCAGTGAAGAAATCGAATCTGTAATCAAAGATCTCCCAATAAATAAGAGCCCAGGGCCATATGGTTTCTCAGGGGAATCTACCAGACATTTAAAGTAGAACTAAACTATTCCAAAAAATACAAATAGAAGGAAAACTTCCAAACTCATTCTACGAAGCCAGTATCACCTTGATACCCAAACCAGAGGCCCAGCAAAAAAAAAGAGGACAGACCAATATCCTTAATGAATACAGATGAAAAAATATTCAACAATATACTAGCAAATCGAATTCAACAGTATATTAAAAAATTATCCATCATGATCAAGTGGGATTACCGGGCTGGTTCAATATTTACATATCCATCAATGTGATACATCTCATTATCAAAAGAAATTATAAAAACCATATGATCCCGTCTACAAATGAAGAAAAAGCATTTGACAAAACACAGCACCCTTTCTTAGAAAGAAAAACCCTGAGAAACTTCGGAAAGAAGGAACTTACCTAAACATTATAAAAGCAGTTTATGAAAAACCCACAGTTAATATTATCCTCAATGGGGAAAAACTGAGAGCTTTCCCCCTGAGATCAGGAACACGACAGGGGTGTCCACTCTCACCACTGCTGTTTAACATAGTGCTGGAAGTCCTAGCTCAGGAATCGGACAAGGAAATAAAAGGCATCAGAATTGGCAAAGAAGAAGTCAAACTTTCACTTTTGCAGATGACATGATACTCTACATGGAAAACCCAATCGACTCCACCAGAAGCCTTCTAGAACTGATCAATGAACTCAGTAAAGTCGCAGGGTACAAAATCAATGTACAGAAATCAGTCGCATTCCTATACACCAAAAATGAAGCAGCCGAAAGAGAAATTAAGAAACTGATC
This sequence comes from Suricata suricatta, assembly GCF_006229205.1. NCBI lineage: Eukaryota > Metazoa > Chordata > Mammalia > Carnivora > Herpestidae > Suricata > Suricata suricatta. The sequence goes on along the minus strand of NW_021915111.1, from coordinate 19,651 downwards.
CCATTCACGATTGCACAAAAAACCATAAAATACCTAGGAATAAACCTAACCAAGGATGTAAAAGGCCTATATGATAAAAACTATAGAAAACTTATGAAAGAGACTGAAGAAGACACGAAGAAATGGAAAAACATTCCCTGCTCATGGATTGGAAGAATAAACATTGTGAAAACGTCATTACTACCCAAAGCAATCTACACATTCAATAAAATCCCCATAAAAATTGCACCAAAATTCTCAAAGTTAAAAAAAAGCTATCCTCAAATTCATATGGAACCACAAAAGACCCTGAAAACCTAAAGTTGTACTGAGGAAGAAATCCAAAATGGGAGATATCACAATCCCAGACTCTAGCCTCTACTAAAAAGCTGTCATCATCAAGACGGTATGGTACTGGCACCAAAACAGACACATGGACCAATAGAATAGAATATAGAACCCAGAACTGGGTCCACAAATCTACAACCAATTTTTGACAAAGTAAGAAAGAATATGCGATGGAAAAAAGACTGCCTCTTTAGCAGGTGGAGCTGGGAGCACCTGGTGCTGGACAGCAACATGCAGAAGAAGGAAACTATACCACTTTCTTATACCGTATAAAAAAATAAACCCAAAATGGCTGAAAGATCTGAATGTGAGATAGGAATCCATCAGAACCCTCGAGGAGAAAGTAGGAAACAACCTCCTTGACTTCCACCACAGCAATTTCTTACTTGACACCTCCCCAAAGGCAAGGGAAATGAAAGCAAAACTGAACCCTTGGGACTTCATCAACATAAAAAGCTTCTGCAGTACAAAGGAAACAATCAAGAAACCTAATAGGCAAGCGACAGAATGGGAAAAGATAGTTGCAAATGACATACCAGATAAAGGGCTACTATCCAAAATCTACAAGGAACTCACCAAACTCCACACCCAAAAAACAAATAACCCAGTGAAGAAATGGGCAGAAGATATGAACAAACACTTCTCCAAGGAGGACATCCAGATGCCTTACAGGCAATGAAACGATGCTCAACTTCACTCATCATCAAGGAAATACAAATCAAAACCACACTGAGATACCACTTCATGCCAGTCAGAGTGGCTAAAGTGAAAAATCAAGAGACTGTAGATGCTGGCAAGGGTTTGGAGAGACAGGCATCCTCTTACACTGTTGGTGGGAATGTAAACTGGTGCAGCCATTCTGGAAAACAGTGCGAAGGTTCCTCAAAAAACTATCCGTAGAACTCCCGTGTCACCCAGCAATAGGACTGCTAGGGATTTACCCAAGGGATACAGAAGTTCTGATGCATAGTTACACACGTACCCCAATGTTCATAGCAGCACTGTCAACAAGAGCCAAATGATGGAAAGAGCCTAAATGTCCATCACCTGATGAGTGGATCAAGATGTGATATATATATATATACAATGGAATACTACACAGCAATGAGAAAGAGTGAAATCTGGCCATTTGTAGGAAAGTGGATGGACCTTGAGGGTGTCATTCTAAGCGAAATAAGTCAGGTAGAGAAGGACAGAAACCATATGTTTGCACTCATAGGTCTAACAGGAGAAACCTAATGGAGGACCATAGTGGAGGGGAAGGGGGAAAGAGAGTTGGGGAGAGAGAGGGACACAAAACTTGGGAGACTATTGACTCAATACTGAAAAAAAACCTAGGTTGGAAGGGGGAGGGGAAGGGGGAAAAAGAGTTGGTGGTGAAGGAGGGCACTTGTGGGGAAGAACACTGGGTGTTATGTGGAAACCAATTTGACAATAGAGTATTTAAAAAAAAAACAAAAATTAAAAAAAATCAAGTTGGGAAGAAATTCCATCTTGGCAATATTAATTTTTCTTATCCATGAACATGGAATATCTTCCCATTTATTATTCTTTATTTTCTTTCATCAGATTTGGATAGTTTTCCTTATAAGATCTTATATATATTTTATAATATATCTATGTATTATATTTATATCTAAGTAGATATTATTTATATCTATTTATATCTAAGTATTTATATCTAAGTATCTTCTAAGTATATCTGAGTATTTATATCTAAATTATATCTAAGGTATCAACCTAAAGAATATTTTGTTTTAGATTTTAAATTCCACTTGTTTATTGCTTGTGTATAAGAAAGTAATTGACTTTTGTATAGTAGCCTTATAACCTGTAACTTTGCTATAAATTTTTATTAGTTCCAGGATTTGGGGGTAAATTCTTTCAGATTTTCTACATAGATGAACATGTCACCTGTAGATGAAGAGAGTTTTATTTCTTCCCTCCAAATTTGTATACTTTTGTATTTCCTTTTCTTATCGTGTTGTATTAGTTAGGACTTCCAGTACAATATTGAATAGGAATAGTAGGAAGTGACATCCTTGCTTATTCTTGATCTTAGCAGAAACGTATTTCCTTTGTATTTATTGGCATAAATGCTTTGAGTTTGTCACAATTAATTATGATGTTAGCTACAGGTTTTTTGCAAGTTAAAAAAATTAAATTGAGAAAGGGATACCTGAATGGCTCAGTTTAGCTGTTCAACTCTTGATCTCAGCTCAGGTCTTGATTTCAGGGTCATGACTCCAAGTCCCACATTGGGCTCTGCACTGGGTATGAAGCGTACTTTTAAAAAATCAAATTGAGGAAATTCCTCTCTCTTAGACTGGTGAGAGATTTTATCATGAATAGCTGTTGGATTTTGTCATGCATTTTCAGCATTTATTTATATAATTGTTTAATTTTTCTTCTGTAGCCTCCTGATAGGAATTACAGTAATTGATTTTTAAATGTTTGAACTGGCCTTGCTTACCTGGGATAAATCCCTGTTGGTCACACCTATTCATGAGAGATTAGTCTGTAGTTTTCTTGTGATGTCTTTATCTAATTTTCATATTAGGGCAATGCTAACCTTATATAATGACTTAGAAAATAGTCTTTCTGTCTTCTGGAAGAGACTACAGAATATCGATATAATTTCTTTATTAAACATTTGATAGAAATCACCAGTGAGCCCCATCTGAGCCTGATCCTCTCTGTTTTGAAAGGTTATTAATTATTGATTCAGTGTTTAAAATAGATATAGGCCTATTCATATTGTCAGATCTTGTGTGAGTTTTGGCAGATTGTGTCTTTTAAGGAATTGGGACATTAAATTTAGGTTATCAAAATTATGTCATTCATTTCACTTATAAATGAATAAAAATTATTTGTACACATAATTATATATATATTATACACATACTACATATAAATAAAAATTATAAACACATATGTTTATTTATGTAAACAGCAATGATATAGAAAATGAGAGGAAATAATTAAGATTATTTTGGTATTATAGAGCACTCAAACAGTATAATATTACTTGAAAGTGAATTTGGATGAATTGTAAATATGGTTTGGAAACTGTAGAAAAACCATAGGAGAGATAATAGGATCATAGAAAATACACACATAATTACACTGTTGATACTAGTATTTAGAACTTTATCTAGATCAATTAAAGTAAAAAGATTACATAACTTTTAGTCACTATTCACCTTTGATGCTCTTCCTTTCTTTATGTAAATCTTACTAACTAGTCTCATTTTATCCTGTGAAGAGTTTCTGTTAACATTTCTTACGAAGCATAACTTTCCAGTTTGTCTTTCCTAGAAAAACAAGGATTTTTCTAGAATTTCACAGTTAAAGAACACTTTTGCAGGGTATGTAAGTCTTGGTAGTTTTTTCTTCACTCTGCTGTCATCTTCTTTGCACGGTCTCAGGGAAATTGGATTTAATTCTTATCTTTCCTCCTCTATAGTAAAGGCATTTTTCTTTCTCTGATTTGTTTCAAGATATTAAAGTTTCTTCAACTTGAATATTATATTCTCACATATATTTTTTGTTTTTTGTTTTGTCCTGCGCTGTATTGTCTCAGTTTCCTGGAGAAACAGTGTGGTTTGGAGTTGGCATGAATTTGGAGAAACTCTCTGACATTATTGTTTTAAATATTTCTTTTATCGCTTCTCAGCCTTTTGGCTAAGATCGAATGTTTTAAATATTTCTTTAGTTTCATTCTCTTTGTGATATTCAAAATGAACATCTGTTATAACTTTTGTAGTTATTCCAGAGTCTTTGGAGATCGTATTATATTTTTTTCTTCTTTGGTATTTTTTCTCTTTGCATTTCCATTTTGGAAATTTCTATTGATATATCTTCAATCTCAGAGATCTTTTCCCCCAGTCTTGTCCATTTTAATGATAAGCCCATTGAAGGCATTATTTCAATTCCATAGGTTGTGATTTCTAGCATTTTTATTTTTTCTTAGAATTTCTATCTCTCTACTTATAACAAGTATAAGGCATAGTATTTTCCATTTGTTATTGGATGCTGCCTACTTTATTATTAGAGTTCTTAGTATGTAATTATAGATGTTTTTAAATCCTGGTCTGATAATTCCAACATCCCTGCCTTATCAAATTCTGCCTGTTCTTACTGTATTTTTCAACTTTTGCAATGCTTATGTACTTTTTCTTCTTGACAGGCAGATAGGATGTACTGGACAAAATGAAGTGTGGTAAATAAATAGGCATTTAGTGATATGGTGGTGAGGTATGGGGGAGGGTAAGTGTTCTGTAGTCCTAGAGTTAAATCTCAGTATTTCAGTGAGCCTGTGCCTCTGGAAAGTGAACTTCACCAGTACTTCATGCTCTTCAGTCCTTCCTCAAGGTGGGAAAGAATGGTTAGAGTGAACGGTAGTTGGAAATCCCTTCCTCCAGGTATGTTAGGCTTTGACAAAAGCCTAATAGTTTAGGCTTTGGTGAAATAGTTTCTATTGAGGGCAGACCTTGTTAAGAACAGAATGGTCTCGTATAATTCAAAATAGTTCCTTCCTGGCATCTTTCTTTATAGAAAAGCAAGGACATTTTTCTTATACATTCACCATGATCACCTGGTAGAGCTTCTGGAAGTAAAACTCACAATTATTGTCCCCCCACAACCCCCATTAAATGGATCCTCTTATAACTCATAGTGAGCCTCCAGCCATTCATTAATTACAGTTCAGATTTTCCTATCTTAGTGCTGATTCTCAGGGAGGTTTCTGCTCATGTAAGTTGTGAATCTCTGAATCTGTGTATCTCTCTCTCTAATTTGGGGTTTTCCTTGGAGTCTCAGTTTTCTGATGGACATAAGAAGAATTGTTTATTTTTTCCAGCTTTTTACTTGTTGTTAGGATAAAGTGGTGACTTCTGAGCTCCTTACATGCAGAACTAAAAAGCATGGGTTGAGGTGAATTTTTTGAAGACTTTGGTTAATTTTTAGGGTGATAATAGAACTTTTTTAAATAGTTTATTGTCAAATTGATTTCCATACAACACCCAATGCTATTCCCCACAAGTGCCCTCCTCCATAACCACCACCACCTCTTTTCCCCATTCCCCCGCCCCCTCAACCCTCAGTTCATTTTCAGTATTCAATAGTCTCTCAAGTTTAGTGTCCCTCTCTCTCCTGAATTGTCTTTCCCTCTTCCCCTCCCCCTGGTTTTCCATTAGGATTCCCTTGTTCTCCTGTTTTAACCTATGAGTGCAAACATAGGGTATATGTCCTTCCCTGCCTGACTTATTTAAGCGGGTTCTTTCTGCCTCTTGAATTTGAATGTCTATTTCTATTCCCAGATTTGGGAAATTCTCAGTTATAATTCGGTCTAGTATTCCTTCAGGAAATTTCTCTCTGTCTTCCTCTTCAGGAATTCCTGTGGTACAGATATTGTTCTGTTTGATTGTATCCCTCAGGTCTCACACCTATTTTCAAAGTGTCTAGTCATTGTCTCAGTTGCTTCTTTGATGCTTTTTTTCAACCCCAAATATTAATTTTATGGCCAGTTTTTTATATTCTTGTGATGTTGTTTAGGTCTGTGTTGAGCAGTTTTGTGGCTGTGGTTCTTCCTGGCGGTTCTACAGGAGAGAGTTCCTTCGTTTCTTCATTTTGGCTAGTTGTCCATCCCTTGTCAGTTTTAAAAAGCTCATTGTGCACTGTGCACCTGTTGATATTGCTCTGTTAAAGGAGGCCTATTGACTGTCCAGGGCTTGTCGTTTCAAGAAATATTTTTTTAATGGTGTCTCTCAGTTTCTCTTGTTGTGCCTTTGAATATTTTATTTCCCTACTCAGGGATATTTGGGACTCGCAGTCATGAGCACTTTGTCTTGTTTCTTGGGGCAGCCCTAATAAGGAAAACAGACAGAGAAGCAACAGAAGCACACAAACAAAAATGAGAAAAGAAATTAAAAGGGGGAAAGAAAGGAAAGAAAATGGAGAAGAAAGAGAAAAGGAGAGAAGAAAACAAATAAACAGGGGCAGAGACAATGAAGGACAATGTGTATGACCAGTTGAGTGGATTGTATCTGGATTGTAAGAAAGAAAAAAAAGAATAAAAGAGGGAGAAAGGAGAAAGGAAAATAAGGACTAAAAATTTTTAAAGTTTTAAGTGAAAAAGGTAAGAATAATAAAAATAAGGACAAAAAAAGAAAAATTAAAGGAAAAAAGCAGCAACAGCTCCCCAGAGAGTAGAATGGCAGTGCTACAAGCTCCCCTGGAACTGAGTGCTGTATGCCACTCTAATGAGTCTGATCTCCTTGCGCCGCAGCTAAGCCAAGTTGTGTTTTCCAGGCCTGCCTCGTGTCAAAATCCTAGTCTATGAACTTTTATGCTACCACTTTGCTTTGGTGGCTGGATTCTTAGCCAGGATCTCATAGAAGGAGGGAGCAGTTTCTCTAGGCACTATCAAGGATTTGTGCTGCAGCTGCTGTAGGCGAGATGCAAGCCCTCACAGACATCACCCTTGACTCCCAGTCCCCAGCCAGGATAGTGATTGCATCTGGGAAGGTATCGGTTTCTTTGGCACTGGCCGGGATTTTCGCTGACACTACCTGAGGGGAGGTGTGGTGCTTGAGGGGGGGTGCACAGCTGAAGGCGAAGTGCACGCCCTTACAGGCGCCACACCAACTCCCAGCCCCCAGGTGGGATCACGGTAGAGTTGGGGAGAGATCAGTTTCTCTTGGCTCTGGCAGGCATTTGTGCTGCTGCTGCCGCCAGAAACACCAGGAACTGCTGGAAATGAGCTGTGCACTCCTGCAGCCAAAGCCCACCCCCCACCTCCACCATTGCCAACTCCCTGCTGGGGACTATATTTTCCCTATTAGCACCCGGGATTCTGGATTTGCCTGCAGCCAGTGCTGTAGGCGAGATGCGCGATGGAAATGAGGGGAGTGTTCCAGCTCCCGCAGCCAGCAGAGGGTGAAGTGCGTGCCCCTGGGGCCACCGCCGTGGCCTCCAGCTCCCTACTGGGATGGCACATGGTTGGAAGCTGTTTTTTCCCTTGTGCCACCTGGGTTCGGGATTTGGGCTACCCAGCAGTTATATATGGAGTGAGAGTTTCTCTTTCCAAATGTGGTTAAACGTTCATTATCTCTTCTCTAGAGATAGTACTATGAGCGTGTTCAGTTTCTCTTTCTTTTCCCTTTGTCTCTCAGGGGCTCTGCCTGCTTGCCCTCTCGGGCTGGCCGGTTTTCCAATCTCCCCAGTTCACACTCACTCACTCAGGCATCTTTGAGGTTGTCTTCTTTCTGGATTCTGTATTTTCTCCATCCACTCTTGCAGATGAGAGTAATGTTCTTCTCAGTTCAATAGATTGGGCAGACGAAGTTTACAGAGCTCCCTTCCCTTCTGCCATCTTGGCTCACGATAACAGAACTTTTAAAAATTTAAAAACTAGAGAAAATACAGAATCCTACTCTCTTAGTTTAGTATAGCATATTGTGTTTTCATAACATCGAAGCCTCCCAGTCATCTTTAATTGTATGTGAGGATTTTTTTCATCCATTTTCTGAAGGCAGAAACAGACTCAGAAGGGTTTCTTGATATGCTCAACATTACACTACTAAGAGTAACTCAGTCCTCTTTGCATTTTAGAAGTGGAAGACTGGTCATTAATTATGTGTGTTTCGTCACTGTTAAACACCATACATTATCATCGTTATTAATTTAAAGGCTTTAAAGTGGGACATCCTGTTCTAATTCTGCCCTTGCCAACTCTATGGTGCCTTTCTTGGATATATTTGCACATTCAGGTAACTGGTCTCTTCCCTCTAGCATTTGAATTTGCCAAAGTCCTGCTGGATCTTATAAAAAAGATTTTTCGGAGTGCAATATCTGTGCTAACTGTCCCAGAGATATATGTATTTTAGATGAGAGTGTTTGTTAACTCAAAAGAGATGACTCTCTAAAGGTTGAATTTTAGGGAATGTGGTGGAGCTGAGATTTTCAGCTGGTTTATCCTGCCCGGAGTATCTCAGGTCAGATGGCTCTGCCTAACACCCTGTACAGATGCTGTCTGCAGAACACCCAGGGATAGCATCTTGTTTCCTATCACACTTTTTGGGTCTTAGGACCTGATAAAAAGGGGAATTGGGGCCAAAGATCAGGCTATACTGGCTCTGTTGTTCAGAAGGAAGCTGATGTGTTTCCATCTTTGAATTACTGTGGTTATTTCCAGCATTTACCTGACTTCTGCCTCACTTGGCTGCACTGTTGGTACAGTGCTGAGCTCCAGGAGGATGGACTCTTTCTAGAGAAAACACTTAAATTTAATCAGTGATTTCCAAACCTCTGCCCTGGCACCAAATGCTTCAGGAAAGGATGCCTGGAAAGATTAAAACAAACAGCAACAACCAAAACCTTTTCTAGTGCCTAATTTTCGGAGATTCAAGAGGAGTAAACCTGAGAAGTCTGTATCTTTTTATAAAAACAGTGAGGACATTAAAAGAGCATTTTATTATGGGAGCTTTTCAGTCCAGAAAGCAGTGGACATAATAGTTTATTGGGCCCCTATGTACTCACTGGTAGCAGGTCAATGCAAGGAATCCACACGTACACTGCACAATGGATCCTCATAAAGCCTGTTCTAGGCATCCTCCTATGTTCTTCGTAAACATTTTCAAGCTTCTAAAAGAGGAGGTTTTTTAATATCATACCTGCAGAATTATCACACTCAAGAATCAATAACAAGTCTTTAGCATCCAATACCGTGCAAGTGTTCAGGTGTTTAGAGTTGGCTGATACAAATGAGAATCCCAATGAAGTCTGCCTACTGCATTTTATTGGAATATTTAAAGCATTTCTTTTAATCTATGGATTCTCTCCCCCTTTGAAATTTATTTTTGAAGGAACTAAGTCCATGATTTCTATAGCTCCTTAAATTTTCTTATGCACATGAGTCACTTGCAGATTTTTTTAAAACACAGATTCTGATTCAGCAGGTCTGAGACAAAGCTGGGATTCAGTATATATAGCCTGCTCTGGGGCAATTTGGGGGTGTCAGTCCTTGGACCACACTTGGGGTGGAAGTTACTCAAAAGAAGATTGCAGAGGTGCAAGCATGGTGCTGTTCTATCCTCCCTGCAAACCAAGGGTGATCCCAGGCTCTGGCCAGATTCAGATTAATGATGGTGAGTCTCCTGGAGGGTGGCGCTGTGTATTCCTGCTGATGCCCAGTGGGTCTGTGTACATCCAACTTCAGGTCCTATGGGACCAGCAGCCCCAAGCCCTCCCAGCCATCATTTTCTGTAGCTGTAGTTGGAGGTTGTGGCCAACTTGGACAACCATGCACCAGCTATAATGTGAGCTGGATAGTGCTGCCCTCCTTGTTGCTGCATGGGCCAGGGATGGTGGCAGGCCCCACAGAGTCCACCGGTGCTGTGTTCAGAAGAATAGAACATTGAATTAGGGGCCACCAATAAGCAATACTTTGTGGGATTCAAGACTTTTTGTGAACCTTCCCACATTGACACTGGGCTTGGCCAAGAGACATCTACAGACTTGACAGGTCTCGTGAATCAGGATTTGGAATGCTCCCCTTGTTCCAACAGGAAGCCTATTTAGACGGTGAAATGATGAAAGAAGAGAGAGGCCCAACTGAAAGTCAGCACCTGGGCTCCAGGCTTGAGAACGGGGTCATCTTGTGCCTTTCAGTGTTAGCTAAGTGCCTAGGAGTTAGCACCTGGTGGAATCTAGCCAAACTATGGAATCATGAGAAGTAGTAAATAGTTACTGTTTTAGGCCACTACGTCTTGGTATTTTTGTCACACAGCACAGCTATCTGAAAAATCACTTTGTAACAGCCTACTAGGTACCTGGGATCTGGTGCCCTGTGAGCCAGGAACCTAAGCCTTCCCATTCTCTGGGGTCTGGCAAGCATGGGTTAACTCCAACACCTGGAAATGCTTTGAGACCAGAACCAGATTTACATTCCAACATTTACCTTTAAGTGTAAAATCATAGCTCCTATTCAAAAGGAGGCACATATAAAAAGACCTAGGGACACAGGCTCTGGAGTTTGGAGACATGAGGGGTGAATCCTGGAACAATTCCCCTCGCTTGTGTCTTTGCACACATTACTCTTTTCTCTTAGTTTCTCTGGCTTCGTATTTCAGGGGCATATGTCATCTCCAGGGCATTTGTGAGAGTAAGCAAAATGAGTTATTTAGAGCTGAAGATGTGCAGAGTGGCCACAAACTGTATTATTATTGTTATTAAATTCATCCATAGATTTAGAAGATAGTCTGCATGCTCTCTCTTCTTCTGTGACTTGGAGTGTGGTCCACAGACCAAGAGTGCCAGCGTTGCCTCAGTAGGACAGTAAATTCTGAGGCTCCTGCTCTGAACCACCACATTAGAGACTCTAGGGATATGGTTCATGAATCCACAAGCTCTCCAGGTGATTCTATTACTTTCTTTTTAATAGCTTTCTCTTACATAATATAAAACATGGGTACACAGAACATATAGCTCAGTAAATGATTTTAGGCAGACACCATCATAAGCTCCACACAGGTGATGAAGTGGGTCTGTCAGCACACGAGAAGTCCCTGTATGCCCATCTGGGATCATCTCACTGCATTGTTTTAGTTTAGCGTCCATGTGTACTTCCTGGATACTAGTTTTCTCTTCCTCTATTTAAAATGTGATGTGTCTCTTAATTTACAGTTCTCTCTCCATATCTCTTTCCCTTTCTCTTGATGGATGTTGCCTGGCTTACCTGTTTCTCAGGATGAGTTTTGTGGGCAGGATGAATGTGTGCAACAATATGGTTCTGATATGCTCAGTTTCTGCATATGGGACTATAGCCTAATCAGACACAGACGTTATCTCACTGTCTAGACCAGACAGGTGTGTCCTTTCATCAAAAGGATGGCTGAAGCATTCTCTTTTTGTAAGGGCAGCAGCTGATGATGCTTAGTGCTTTAAGGCATTAACTCATTTGGACTGCAAAGTCATGATCTTCTGTTTCTATCTTTTTTTTCACTTATTAGCTGAGATAGTTTTATAAAGAGACAATTTTACTCATCTACTATGGATTTCCCAGAAGTATAAGTTACTATTGTCAATCCAAACTTAGGACTCACAGAGTTTTGCTTCCCTCTTTTCCATTTCATAGGTATCTCATTTCTCCCACAGGAAAAATCATGATTCTTAAAGCCACAGGAGTTGACAGAATTGGAGTATGCCATAGTTATTGCATTATTCCATATTGTAAGCCAACAAAATAAGAATAACAGGACTGACTACTGCACTCTGCATTCCTTGACTCTCTGTGATGACATGGAGTTTGCACTGGCTTGGCTTCAGACACCTTCTTGCCCTCCATTAGCTTTGGTTCTGTGCATTCCATGCTCACCATGAGCCCTTAGGTTGATTTCCCTGCAGTCGTCTTGGTCATCTGAAGTTTATTCTAGTAGATTCCTCAGGATATGTTCCAGTGAACATTATTTCCTGAGTTGGTGCATATTAATAAATGTTTGTATATGGCCTTTGTAATTAAATTAGTTTTGCTGGATGTAAAATCTTTGGCTTCCATTTATCCTCCTGAGTCTTTTAAATATATTGCTCTATTTTATCTATCTCTGAGCATTGCTGTTGAAAAGTTTGATTAATTTATTTTCCTTTCAATTACAAATCACTTTTTAAATATTTATTTATTTTTGAGAGAGAGAGAGAAAGAGTGCAAGTGGGAGAGGGGCAGAGAGAGAGGGAGACACAGAACGCAAAATACAGAGCCAGACCTACGGACCATGAGATCATGACCTGAGCCAAAGTTGGACACTTAAACGACTGAGCCACGTAGGTGCCCCTGTCACTACATTTTTGTCTGGATACCTAATGAGTCCATGTTACTATTTTCTCTAAACTTTAGTAATTTACTTGTATAGACAAAACAGTTTTTCTCCTGGGTTGATATTGTCTTCTCTTTGATTTTTCTTTCTCTGGCTCTTATTTGCTTTATATGAGATCTTTGTGCATGGTTCTTATCCACGAAGCTCTCTTTCACCTTTTATTTCTTTTTTAAAGCTTATTTATTTTGAGAGAGAAAATGTGAAGGAGTGAGGGGCAAAAAGAGAGGGAGAGAATCTCAAGTAGGCTGGGCTGTCAGTGCAGAGCTTGATGCGGGGCTCTATCTGACAAACCATGAGATTATAACCTAAGCCAAGATCAGGATCAGATGCTTGACTGAATGAGCCATCCAGGCGACCTTCACCTTCTATTTCTCTAAAGCATTCCAGTGTGTTTATTTGTTCTTTATTCCTTCTGATTTAAGTCTTTACTCTGAAATAATGTTACTTTATTTCTAATTCCATCATGGTGTGTGTGTGTGTGTGTGTGTGTGTGTGTGTGTGTGTGGTGTGAACTTGTGAATTTTTCCAAAGTCACTTAAGGATGTTCATGTCATTTAATGTGCTTGATATGTTTTAGTTTGTACTGGAAGAGTGGGCCTTAGCTTTGATTTCTGTAGGCTTGCCTTTAGGCATGCTTTGATTGTTGTTGAGCTTGTTATTCCACTTTTCTCTCTTTTTTTTCTTGTACTAATTTTGATTAGTATTGGATTTTCTAACTTCTTAAGTGAAATAAATTTTCCTGAACCTTCAGAGGAGATTGTGTCTAACTTTAGTTGTTCTCCTGTATGTTAAGCAAGGGGCACTGCTATAGAAGACTGCCCAGGTTGTTTTCACACTCTACCTCAGCTGTATAGGCATCCACTCTATTCTACTCTGTTGCCTGCTGTCCCCTCCGTGTGGGCTCTATCCTAGAAAGGAACTGTGAGGGCCAAGTTAAGGGTTTGGATGGCCCAGACTATCCGCCTTTTTCTCACTACTGATCTCTCACCCTCCCTGTTGAATGAGATAAGCCCTTCCCATTTCAGCGGCTCTTTTCAGATTGGCTGGCGAGGTCCTCTGATTATTGTGGTGTTCTGCTCTCAGCCCTTGAAGTCTGATTTCTTGGTCCCTATAGGTTCAGTGCTGGTAGCTGTATTTTTCTCCCTCCTTGTTGGGTGTGAGGGTAGCTTACCATCTAGTTTTGCTGTTAGTGTTGTCCAGGTCCAGGTATTGGCATAATTTGTCTTTCCTTGGCTTGTAATTGATCATCTTCTCATTGTGTCCTCAAACGCCCTCACACAGCTTTTTCTCTTGTAACTCTGTGTGTCCAGATCTCTTCTCATAAGGTCACCAGTCATATTGGATCAAGACCTACCCTAATGGCCTCTTTTTAATTCAGTCACCTCTTCAAAGGGCCCAGACAACAGTCATGTTCTGAGGTGGTGGGGGTTAGGGCTTCAACATGAATTTTACAGGGACATAATAAAACTGTTTCCGTGTTGGGATTTGGAGAGACTAGACACTCTTCCACTGTCCCTTTGTCTTTCCAGGGTCTCCTTTTCAAGTTTGGTTGATGCTTCTCATAACTGTGTACGCCAAAGAAGCACCACCTAACCGATTCCATGCATGTGGCCCTATTTGTAATGCCTACCTCCCTCCACCTGACATAACTAAGGGACTGTCTACCATGCTAGCACGCAAATCCCATGGCTGATATAGGTCCTCAGTAAATAGCTATTGAGTCAGGAAACAGCAAGCAGTGTTGTAGAATAGGTTCAAATTCAGGTTTTGTCTGGACCTGGATTTGTGCCTTTGAGCAACTGGCCTGAAGTTTTCACAGGGACTGAGTGCCCTCCAAGGAGTATCTTGGCTTCCCTGTTCCTTACCTCAGCAAAGCTAAATGTGAGCTCTCTTTTAAATAAAATGGACTTTAGAGATGCCATTTAGCCCATAAAGAAAAATCAGGCTCATCTGTTTGTTTCACATTCTCTGCAATCAGATGTGACAGTTGGCTAAAACACAGAAGGTTAAGAGGGTCACTGTTTTCAGGAGTCCAAGCGCTTCCCACAAGAGTGCTCTGTCCCAGGGCCTCTGACTGAGAACAAGGCTTCAGCTTTGCCAAGTGCTTATGGGGACATTTTAGAGAAATGGTTTGCCAAGGAGAATGGAGATATTGTCAGAAGCAGATGCAGGGAGGCAGCTGGGAGCTAAAAACTTTGGCTGGGCAGATGGGAGAACAGACCTTTGTCTCTCCCATGACAATTGTCTTTCCTGTGTTTGTGCCCATCATTCAAGTTATCCACTCATTCATTCAAACAGGTCACTTTGGAGATTCTTTGGGCTCCATTGCCTTCACATTTCAATCTCTGCAAAATTCTTATCTGATTTAATAAAAAGTCTCTTAAATCAGGAAAATCTGATTTCCAGTTCATTTTAAATTTGTTAAAAAGAAGGGGATCTGAAATGTGGGTCTGTTAGAAACTGAGTCAGAGTTTATAGCCAAAGTTAAGAAGTGCCACACTGAGCTCCAGCAAATATGGTGAATCCTCAGCTCTTGTCCTCAGCGACCTGACTTTGGACCACAGGACAGAGCGCCTGCCTCATACATTCACTCACTCATTCAGCCACTACCTACTGAGTACCTGTCTGTCAAGCTGCCAAGTGTCCAAACCACCAATTAGGACAATGAACCAAACTGAAAGTAATTGTCAAGGCTCCCTTCATTCACTGGGACTAGGCAGGCAAAGAGTATTAGAGAAAGGCACTGCCCACCACTCACCCCTCAGTATCTTGTTTCTCTAGAGAACATCCCTGGGATCAGACCACACACAATGCAGGCTGGTAAGGAGGGTGCACAGGAATTATCTCCTGGCCAGACATCCCTGAATGAAAGGTTCCTGTCTTTTAATGGACACTGGGGGCCAAAGGTGGTGCAGGAATGAAAGAATATTGAGTCAGAAGTGCCTTAGCTAAAGACCCAGATAAGGAGCATAGAGAGGAGGCTCCTGGACTCAAAATCCAGATGTCCACAATATGTACATAGGAGCATGGTTGGGTGGGTGCGCTGGCTCCTGACCATAGCTCCCTCCAGACAATGCAGTGCCCTGACCCTGTGGAAGTTGGCTGTGGGGAGGGATGCTGGCCCATGAGGTCTGCCAGGCCAAACCTTGGGATTGCCTGTGGGTGTGTCTGAGAGAGCAAACACAGTATCTTGGCCTGAACCCAGGCTCCTCTCTGCAACTGGCCCTGGCCCAGAAGTTGGGGCTGGTACAGTGAAAACACAGACAACCTTGACCCTGGGGCCATATTGGTGTATGATGGTGAACCCTGACCCTGCTATACAAGAACCAATAGAAGTGTCCCGATTATAGAAAGCCCCAATACCGGTTTCATTCCCCATCCCACCATGAGGCCTACTTTCCTTGCTCCATTTATATTTTGCTCTGTCATGATCAGTTTGGTCCTTGGCAGTTTCCAAAGCATTTTGTTTTTTCTCAACCCTCAAAACCCAGTGCTATGTTCTCAAGCGTGGATGCTCATTAGAATAATGGGGGAGCTTTAAAAACTGCCCTATACTTAGTTTCCTTCCCAGGAAGTGCTTCTGTGATGCTCTGCCTGCATTCCCTAGGTGAGCTGCCTGTGCAACCAGCGTGGCTCTCCTGCCCTGCAGGGAGGGCATGTTCTCTCATTTCAGAGCTGGCAGGGAAGGGGAACTAAAAATAGGGTCAAACCCCCTTTTGGGGGATTTAGGGCATAAAAAATTGCTTCTTCTGCCAAGAGCATGTTTAGAAACTGGAAGAAATATGGCCCCAAATATGACTTAGAGGCTTTAAAAACCAGGATAAATTCTTCTGGTTTCAAAACATCCTGTATGTGTCCTACCTCAAGGCCCCATGGGGGTTTGTGCTGCACAGTTTTTCTAAACCCACATCCTTGGTTCTGATTCAATTTCTTTGTGATGAGAGCCAATGGAGAGACACAGTAACATAAACCTGCAAAGAAAAATAAGACTAACAAGGGACCCAAAGTGTATTTGGGTGGTGAGTTTGCTGAATACTGTTACACGGGGCACTTTGGTCAAGTGGCACTTGTCAAATATCAGTGTGCACAGTAATCACCTGGAAGGCGAACACAGACCATTGGTCCTCAACCCAAAGATTCTTACCCTTACTTGGGGTGGGGCCTGAGATTCTGCATTCCCAACAAGTCCATGCTTGGCTTCACAGAGCATACCAGAATCCTGATCAATCTTGAACCAGCTGTTCTCAGAAAGCCAGTGAGAAGATAGCACAATCAGAAAAATTATTGCCTGCAACCCATCCACACTGGATATTAGATGCCTTTCATTACAATTCTGGCTCTAGTGTTTGTTAGGACTGAAACCAAGGTTTATGGTGTGGGCCCTGCATGCATATTTAAAGGAATCTGTAATTTTCTTTAATCTGAGAAGCACCACACCAATGCTGTTTTCTTCCTGGCCAGAGCTGCTGGTGGTTCAGGTGTGAGAACCTGGCAGCCTGGCCTCAGGCAAATGGCCTACAGTGCTAATGTGCCCAGATCTGCCTCTGAAGCTAGACAAGAATTGTGACTTTCACCAAAAGTTTTATCACAGATTAACTGGCCAAATGCAGTCTTTCAAATCTACGTCCTAGAGAAGACCCTTATGGTAGATGTTACTAAGACTTCCCTTTAAAAAGTATGGAAAATGACACTCCAAATGGATAAGCAAAGTAAAAAATCAGAACCCCGACTTCTATTTCATGTAATTAGACTTATACAGAAATTAGAAGGTTAAGTAACAACTAGTTAATCATCTAATTTCACAGCTATCTGAAGTGGCAATCATTATATAGCAGCTTATCTATGATACATTCAAGATAAATGTAACTACTGTATTGTAAATGATGGAAAATAATTGCATATGTTAAAAATAGTGTTATATTCTAAAAAAATAAAAAATAAAGTAACAAAAATAAAAATAAAAAGTCTGGGACTAGAGGATGGGCATACGGTTCCTGTGATCTGGATTTCTGTTTAACAGAATGAGCACAAGCCAACATTATTCCAGCTGTCAGCATTTATCTTCCAAAGTCACTTGGCAACACTATTATCTTTAATTGCTAAATACATGTGGTTGCTGAAAATCTAAAATAATACATTATAAATTCCGTATTTAGAGAAGTAAAAGAATTGGTGCTATAAGGAGCTGGGAGAAAATTAGCAATCTTTAAAGACCTTGGTAAAAAAAAAGACTATATTTTACTTTTTAAGCGCAAAAATTGCGAGAACTATGAAGAGAGAATACCCTACACTGGGCATTGTTTGGTGACAAGACATTTAATGCAGAGATGGTGCAGCGATGAACCATAATCTCCACACAGGGAATTCTGGGTCAGACATGTGTGAGGTGGTGGTATGCTTGATGGAAAAGGACAGAATTTGCAATCCAAAGATAATGTCCCTCTTCTTACCCTTCTATGAATTTAGCCAGCATCTATCTTCTGGTCCTACTTACACCCTGATTTCATTTTAGGGAATGACATTTTCTCCTTTGGGTTTAGTCTGATGGGAACAGGTTGTCCCACACCACAGGACAGGCATGTGAGCTGACTCAGGTCAATGCATCTGTGGTATCTGCATCTCGAAGAAAGTGACAGAGTCAACAGTGGTTGGACTCATTTACCCCAGAGATGGCTGCCTGGAAGGACTGTTTCCCTCCTTGCAATTTCCTCTTTTCAGTTCTCTTTGGTGGTCTACAGGGAAGCCTGTGAGTCTAGCCGTGCTATTTGAATGTATGGGCTTCTGGTATCCTTCCCTTGAATTCCTTTTAATTCTTTTCCAATTTTTTTTTTAAATAGAGGCAATATTGGTATATACCATTTCATAAGTTTTGTGTGTGTACATACACTACAAAGTGATCACCACGAAAAGTCTCGTTCCTATGCATCACTCTGTGATTCATTTAATTCACCCATTCCACACACTTCTAACTCCCCCTCTGGAAACCATCAATCTGTTTTCTGTATCTTTGAGTTTGTTTTTGTATTGTTTTAATTTTTAATTTGCTTTGATTTTTAGATCCCAAAAAGAAGTGAAATCATGCAGTATTTGTCTTCCTATGTTTATTTCATTTAGGATAATGTCCTCAAGGTCCATCCAAGTTGTCTTAATTAGCAAGTTATCATTTCTTCTTTATGGCCGAGTAATATTCCTTTGGGCATATTTATATACCGTATCTTCTTTATTCATTCATGCATCAATGGACACGGGGTATTTCCCTACCTTGGCTTTTGTAATTAATGATGCAGAGAACATGGAGGTTCATATATCTTTTCGAACTGTTGTTTTCGTATTCTTTGTATAAATACCCAGAAGTGCAATAGTTGTGTCATATAGTAGATCTATTCAAAGTTTTTGTGGAATCTCTACTGTTTTCCATAATGTCTGCACCATCTTATATGCTCATTAACCGTTTGTAAGGGTTCTTTTTTCTCCACATCTTTTCTAAGACTAGATATTACTTATATTTTTGAGCATAGCCATTCTGACAGGTGTGAGGTGATATTTCATCATGGTTTTTATTTGTATTCCCTAATAACTAGTGGTGTTGGACATCTTTCCATGTACCTGCTGACCATCTGTACATCTTCCTCAGAAAAATGTCTGTTGAGATCTTCTACCCATTTTATTTTTTATTTTTTAATTTTTTTAAAATGTTTTATTTATTTTTGACTCAGAGAAAAACAGCATGAGAGGGTGAGGGGCAGAGAGAGAGAAGGAGACACAGAACCAGAAGCAGGCTCCAGGCTCTGAACTAACTGTCAGCATAGAGCCTGACACGGGAATCGAACCCACGAACCCGAGATCTGACCTGGGCCGAAGTTGGAGACTTAACCGACTGAGCCACCCAGGTGCCCCCTCTACCCATTTTAAATTGGGTTGTTTGGGCTTTTTAAAATGGCTGAGTTATATGAGTTCCTTATATATTTTAGATATTATTCCCTTATCGTATATGTGATTTGCAAATATCTTCTTTCATGCAGTGGGTTGTCTTTTCATTTTCTTCATCAGGCAGAAGCTTTTTAGTTTGATGTTGTCCCATTTGTTTATTTTTGTCTTTGTTTCCTTTGCTTTTGATATTAAATTCACAAATACATTGCTAAGGGCAATGTCAAAATATTTGCCACCTCCGTTTTCTTCTAGAAATGTTATGACGTTAAGTCTTATTTTCGAGTCTTTCAGGCTAGTTTGGGTTAGTTTTTGTGTATGGTGTAAGAAAATGGTCCAGTTTCATTCTTTTGTACGTAGTTGTCCAGTTTTCCTAACATCACTTATTTAAAACACTGTCCTTAATCCATATGTGTTCTTGCCTCCTTTGTCATAAATTAATTGTCCATATGTGTGTGGATTTATATCTGTTCTATATTCTGTCCTATTGGTCTGTATGTCTGTTTTTATGGCAATACCATACC
>NW_021915110.1:0-1196 GCF_006229205.1 Suricata suricatta | reverse complement strand
AAAAAAAAAATCATGGGGAAATTGTTCCTGTCCTAAATGCATAAATACATTCCAAAACAGTAATATTGTAAATGCACTTGAGCTTTGGGTAACTATATTTTATTATTCTTTGTAGGTAGAAGACATAAGACCTAAAAGATGGTGAGACTGGCAAGTCCCATAGAGAGCTGTGATGCCGTGCGTTTGTGTAGGCTGTGAAGTGGGGGAGTAACTTAGGGTGTTGAGTTGGATTTCATTTCATTTTGCACGTCAGTTGTCAGATTTGTTATGTTTGTTTCATACCATTCTATGAATATCCCTAAGTCATTCCACTTATCTATATTACGTATGTAATATACATTATATATAAAGGAATCAATTATATATAATAAGTTAACTAATTATTAATGTTTTATTTATTTTTTTAATACAGAGAGACATAAGTTAACGAATTAAAAGGAATTAATTATATATAGTATGGGATATAATATCCCAATAGATCATTACTTCATTTAAATTAGTGCTTTGCGTTTAATCGGTATACTTGCAAATGCCAAAATTTATGTAGCCATTTAAATATCAGTACTTATATTTCTGTAGGCTGCATTATTATTTAAACATTTTTTTTAATGTTTACTTATTTTGAGAGTCAGAGACAGAGTGCAAGCATGGGATGGGCAGAGAGAAAAGGGAGACACAGATTCCAAAGGAGGTACCAGGCTCTGAGCTATCAGCACAGAGCCCAACGCGGGGCTCGAACTCACAAACCATGAGATCATGACCTGAGCCAAAGTCGGACGCTCAACCGACTGAGTCACCCAGACACCCCTCCAGAGGCTGGATTATTATAGAATACAAAAGGCAAAGTTGCTTTGTTAAAGAATATATATCTTTTAATAAAACATTTTATCTGATTTATTTCTAAAATGTACACTTTATAATTCCATAAACAATTACAAGAGTACCCATTTCTCCACTGAAGATTGATGTCACAGCTCTTTTCTTTTTTGATAGTTCAGTGAATGAAAATTCGATTAACTTTTACATTCGATTATGCAACTTTTACACGAGTGTTGATTTGGGGGGTTGGCTCCTCTATGCATTATGTACTTGTCCTTGTCATGCCCAAAATCGCAGAATACCCACCAGCCAAGACCATCAAGGAGTCCAAGTCACATATGCAAAAGCAACGGGTGTTTATTTGGGCTTAAGCTCGG
>NW_021915109.1:0-1196 GCF_006229205.1 Suricata suricatta | reverse complement strand
AAAAAAATCAGTAAAAATATAGGTTTTTATTACACAATTAACAAATTAGATTTGATGTCATTCAATTCCTAAAAGTCTCGTGAGCTTTCTCTGGGAGTAATGATGATGAACATGTTTCACAAACACACTGAGACCTCATACGTGTTATTTCAGCTAATTCTGTAACAACTCCTCCAGCCCGACAGCTGAGAAAACTGGAGACAGAAAACGTAGGGAATTTGTCCAGAGTCTCCCAGCTAAAAATAATGGCAGATCGAGAATTCAATTTCCAATCTGATTCAAGAACCAAATTCTGAATTCCTATGCGGCTTTTCAACATCTTCCATTTTCTACCACCTCTTGAGTTCATGTTGGTATTTGCATCTTCCTTGAAAACCATTTCATCTAGATTTTAAAAGGTATTAGCAGGAGCTGAACTTCACAAATTGTGATGCAAAGTCCTAGAATGTCTATCAGAATAAAACTGTTTTGTTTACCCCATAATTTTTCTTTTCATATCATGAACCTTATAAATGCATCTGGAGAGAACAGTTATTATAATCCCGCAGTGAAATTCCATGACAAACACAACTGTCATCTCACCTGAGACCTATTAATCACGACTGGTTTTGGAAAGCTTGACGCTGGAAAATAAACATCTCAACGGTAACAAGAGACACAACTGTCTGGGCGTCATTATTCACAGAAAACAATTTTTCTTGAATTGGCCTTAAGCATAACTACTATAAAAGCAATGCACATTTTAAAAAGTACTTTCCTTTCTGAGTGATCATTTGAGCTATGGTTAACTTTCTCTCTTTCTAAACTTTCTATCTTCCTGGAAACGGCCTGCGTGGTGAGTTAACTGAGTAACCATGAAGTATCTGGCGGTAAAAAGTGCTGACTGCCCCCAGACCGGTACAAACCATGAAGGAACAAGCGACACCCGGCAGTGACACCACAGCTGTGGCAGGAAGGGCATCATTAGGTCTGACTGACCACTCTGACTTTTGCTACTTAAACAAAGGAGTTCCAAGGGCACACTGGGGTTGCCTCCAGCACCTGCTCAGCGTACCAAGAACATCAACTACGGTCAGGATTCGTAGTTATCCAGCCTTTAAAAATGACCCTTTGCTCCCGGGTGAAACCTCCAACTCCTATTTCCCTTTTTCTCACTGCCTGGCACACTGGCTCTGCTGATTTGCTTCTTGTCTGTC
>NW_021915108.1:0-1196 GCF_006229205.1 Suricata suricatta | reverse complement strand
GGAAGGGAAAGGAAGAAAGAGAAGGAGTGTGAGGGAAGGAAGAAGGGAGGGAAGGAGGAAAAGAAAGAGAAAGAGAGAGAAGAAAGAAAATAAAATAGAGAAAAATTAAATTAGCTAGAACCGCCCTTCAGTTCTCTACTCACCAAAATGCCCTCTTGAAAGTATGTATACATTCCGTTCGTCAATACCTAGTTTTGTTATGGTTTGGCCTAGGGTGCTCAAGAATAGTTTTCAGGTCTGATACTTCTGTATCTAGCAGAAACTAAGTAAGACAGCTGGGTAACAGTTCAAAAGGTCTCTGAGCTGATGCTGGGAATTGGATTTTAAGAAAATAATCTTAGCTTTTGATAATGATTTGTCCCAATAAAACAGAAAATAAGTATCCCGACGTTGAGATACATTCATCAAGCTGACACAGTATTTTCTAACTCCTCCAGGTTACTTGCCATCAGGTGATCTGTCTCTGTCTCTCTTTTCTAAAAGTTTCTTCTTTTATTATTTCAGAGAGACAGAGAGAAAGAGAGCATGCAAGAGAGCATAAGTAGGGGGAGGAGAGAGAGAGAGAAAGACAGAGAGAGAGAATCTGAAGTAGGCTTCAGGCTCTGAGCTGTCAGCACAGAACCGGACCTAAGGATCAAACCCATGAACTGCAAGATCATGACCTGAGCTTAAGTAAGAGTCTTAAACCAAGTAAGCCACCCAGGCATCCCTCTTCTTCTTCTTTTTTGTTTAAGAATGCATCAAGAAGAAAACCTTATTTTTATTGGAACTCAGACTAGTTCCTAACTAACTTTGTCAATAGACTAGCACACAAAGTAGCTCCTCAATTGCATAGAAACCACTTCCTTTGGTTTAGCCTTCCCACATAGCCATGTCTACTATAATTTTAATGAAGTTTGTCACATTTCATAGATCCTATTCCCAGCTAGTCATTATTCCTATAACCAAAAATATAAGTATCAAGTCAATCCTTATGCCTATGCATTACTCCTCTACAAATCTGGATCTTAAGAGGCAGGGGAGGGACACCTGGGTGGCTCAGGTAGGTGTCAGACTTTGGCCCAGGTCATGATCTTGTGGTTCACTAGTTCAAATCCCTCTGTCCAGCTCTGTGCTTACGGCTCAGAGTCTGGAGCCTGTTTTGTTTCCTGGGTATTCCTCTCTGTCTCTGCCCCTTCATTACTCATTCTCTTTTT
>NW_021915107.1:0-1196 GCF_006229205.1 Suricata suricatta | reverse complement strand
AGGGGGAGGGGAAGAGGGAAAGAGAGTTGGGGAGAGAGAGGGACGCAAAACTTGAGAGACTATTGAATACTGAAAACGAATTGAGGGCTGAGGGGGAGGGGGGTAAAGAGGTGGAGGTGGTGGAGGAGGGCACTTGTGGGGAAGAGCACTGGGTGTTGTATGGAACATAATTTGACAATAAACTACTTAAAAATAAATAAAATAAAATAATCTCCCCAAATAAAGGTCTTTGATCTTAATTATATCTGCAAAGTCCTTTTTTCCATATAAGGTAACATATTCCAAGGTTCCATAATTAGGACATGGACATCTGCAGGGTGGGAACGGAGGTGGGGGTGCATTATTCCGTCTACCACAAGAAGAGAGAAAAGCATTCAAAATAACAGTGGCTGATCACTTCTCAAATTTGATTTAAAAAACAAGCTATACTATGAGAATTTCAATGAAATCCAAGTAGAATAAGAAGAAGAAAAATCCAAACGTGGACACATCATAGGCCAACAGTTGAAAGACAAAAATAAGGAGAAATCATGGAAGCAACAAGACACCAATACATCAGATATTAAGTAACCACACTAAGAGTTGATTTCTTATTAAACATCATGGAGGCCAGAATACAGTGGAATGACATATTTAAAGTGATGAGAGAAAGAAAATCCTGTGTACAGCAAAACTGTGCAAATGTGAAAACAAAGGTATTTCCAGATAAACAAAGACTGACAGAGTTCATGGCTATCATATGTGGTTTAAAAGAAATAGGAGTGCGAGTAACATCACCAAGATAGGAACATAGGTCACCCCTGACTTTGCTCCCTAAGAAAAACAACTGACAACTATTTATGGACAACACATTACTGAGGAATCCTAGAACACGGAGGTGAGGCTGTGCGTTCTCTACATTACAGGGACCAAGGCAGACAACACTAGAAGGGGAATAGCGGTGGTTGCATGTTCTGCCCCAGGCTGGCACAGAACAGTGCTGACAAGTCTCTCCTGCTCCTACGGTTCTTCCAGTGGGAAAAGAGAGCTTAACAGCTCAGATCTTAGCCAACTAAGTTCCTACCTGCAGAGCCCAGATAGTGGTTACAACCAATAGTTTTGCTGATTTATAGAACAAATTTGGTGTGAAAATTTGACTAGGCAACTTGGTAGGGTGCTGGTCTGCCTGATTCAGGTCCTCAAACCAAGATATTTGC
>NW_021915106.1:0-1196 GCF_006229205.1 Suricata suricatta | reverse complement strand
CATTGGACCAAATAAAACCCAGCTGGGGCTGCGTTCACCTCAGGAGCCACGGGTTTGCCACTTCTGCTAAATTGGGGGGGGAGGTCTCTGAAACCTCGGAAAGAAAAAGAAAAAAAATTGGTATCCCTGACTGTGTTTTTTGACAGTGACTGCACTAGCGCCGTCTAGCAGAGCTTTCTGAGATGCTGGGAATGCTCTAGAATTCCGTGGCGTTCCGTACAGAGGCCACTGGCCCCATATGGCTTTTGCACATCAAGAAACTGAATATTCTCATCTCAGTAACCACATGCGGCTTGTCAGATTCTCAAGTGAGTCTGAGACACCAAAAGGTTTAAAGCAATCAGCCATAGCAGTTAAATGTTTCACGTTGGCTGCTGGCCTTTTCCCCTGCCCGTTCATGCTCCTACTCACTCGGCATTTATGGAACTGCTGTGCTGCGCGCTGGGGACAGTGAGGAAAACAGAGCCCAGCCTTGTGGCACCTACCACCCGGTGGCAGAGACAGACAGTAAACGAGAAATGAGGGAAATGCAGAATGGCTCAGGTGGTGGTGTCACTGAGGAAAGCAATGGACTGGAGATGGAGAATGTGGGGTGTGATTTTTAATGCTTATTTATTTTTGAGACAGAGAGAGACAGAGCTTGAGGCCAGGAGGGGCAGAGAGAGAGAGAGGGAGACACAGAATCCAAAGGTCAAAGGAGGCCTTGGCATTGGCATCTTGATGCAGAAGTGAGGAAGAAAAGGAGATAACAGCCTAGAGACCAGGGGAAACAGCACGTTCAAAGGCCCTGAGGCAGGCGGTGCTTGGTAAGCTGGCGGTGATTCAGCCAGGAAGTAGAGTGAGCAGAATTCTGGGATGTATAAAGCTCAGAGAGGTTAAATGAGTTGTCCAAGGTCACACAGCTCAAGAGTCACTGGGAGAAAGGTCTGGTAGCACACCTTTTGAATGACAAGACAATAACCGTGCTCACCTTCTTCCCTAGCGTGGTGCTCAACCCCCACATTCAGTTTCCTTCTAGCGCAATCCAGGGTGTTGGCCGTTGCGCATGTGCTCATGTGGGTGGGGGAGGGGACTGCATGACAGGCCCTTAGCACTCCCGTTTGGGCACCACTGCCTCCTCCTCCGGGAAGTCTTCCTGCCTGCCTCCTCAGTCTCCCACAGCCAAAGGCTGCCGGACAAAACAGAAGATGTCCAGT
>NW_021915105.1:0-1196 GCF_006229205.1 Suricata suricatta | reverse complement strand
ATTACTGATTTGTCTTTATGTCTATCAGTTTATGCATCAGACATTTTGAAGCTCTACTATGGGTCACATACGCATGCATAGTTTTGATGAATTGAGTGTTTAATCATTAAAAAAGTACCTCTTTTTCAGTGGCAATAATTCTTGACATAAAATCTATTTTGCTGATTACTATAGCTACTGTACCTTTCAAACGTTTCCTGCCTTTATGATCATCTATTTTGCCATTCTTTTACTTTTACTTTTAACCTATGCCGTTTTTATTTAAAATGCATCTCTTATAGATCATGTAGAGTTTGGCCTTTAAAAAAAAATCAGTTTGATGAATTCTGCTTTTATTTATTTATTATACTGTTTATATATTTATGTTTAATGTTTATTTTTGAGAGAGACAGAGATGGAGTGCAAATGGGGGATGGGCAGAGAGAGAGAGGGAAACACAGAATCTGAAGCAGGCTGCAGGCTGTTGGCACAGAGCCAACATGGGGCTTGAACTCACAAACCACAAGATCATAATCTGAGCCAAAGTTGGATGCCAAACTGACTGAGCCACCCAGGTGCCCTACAAACTTTGCTTTTAAATTTGAGTGTTTATTCATTACATTTAATGTAATTTCAACCTGATTGTGTGTAATTCTAACATTTGATTAGAAATGTTCTATTATTTTATCCATCTTTTGATTAATTTTTAAAAATCTGTTCTTCCTTTCCTCCCCTCTTTAGGTTTTTGGACTTTTTTTATATTATTCTATTTAGATATTTAGGTTATTTTTGCATATTTTAGAGTTAATGTTTTCCATTTTATGTAAAATATTAAAAAGTTATAACTTTATATTATCTTACTTGGCCTTGTGCTATTAATAGTAACTATGATGATACACTGATGTAGTGTTTGCCTTATATTACCATCCATATTTTAAAAGAAATGCCTAGTCTTTTATATATTCACCTAAATATTTAGTATTTCTTTTGTTGTTCATTTCTTTCTTTAAATACTATTTCCCATTTGCTACTAATTTCTTCAGACTGAAGAGCTTTCTTAGGCATTGATTATAGAAGCAGATTTTGGCATAAAGGATTCTCTCAGTTTTATCTATCTACCTATCTATCTATCTGTTGATAAATATAGTACATATTGTATATTATGTAATATATATTATATTTTGAAGGTGAGATATATTTGTGTATATTTTCCGGAT
>NW_021915104.1:0-1196 GCF_006229205.1 Suricata suricatta | reverse complement strand
ATGTACATTGAATAAGTGACCAAGAGGGAGAGTAGTAGGAGACAAAGGAGATGAGGTCAGAGAATGGGGTAAGAAGTTGTTGGGTGGAGGAGCTCCCTCCTGACTAGATCAGGCCGTGTAGTCCAGTATAAGGACATTCCCTTTCCCCAAATCAGTGGTAGAATGACAGGCTTTGACTCCCATTTTAATAGGGTTACTTTGACTGCTATGTACCCTTTAGGGTCAAGGGCAGCAGTATGGAGATGGGTTAGGAGGTAATTGCTGCAATCCAGAGTGACATGATGGCTTGAGGCAAGGTGGTAGTGGTAAGAAGTCAGACAGTTCTAGATCTGTTTAGATATCTGATGTCCTCTGCCAAGGGGAACTATTTTAATGCAAATGTTAAATTCTCTGTGTTATTTTATAAGTAAGGTTTTCCTTTGCTTTTGAATGTTTTTTAAAGCGACATATGAATGATTTTTCCCGAAGAGAATTATACCATCATGACACCTATTACAGATTGTTTTAGCTCTCAGTTTAGTTACATTGATCAGAAGAGTGAATCTTTCATATATTTTAGTAAAAAATGCCAATCCCAACTAATCTAGGGAGTTTATATGCAGAACTTTTACAAAGCAGTATTTGAGTCTTAGGCTTAAGGCCAGCTCATAATGTTATGGATTTCTGCCTTTCAGGCAGTTTTCTAAAGCCAGGAATTAATGAAGGATTGATCTTCACCAGTTTTTCTTATTGAAATATTGGTAAAAATCTACCAAGTTGTTTAGATGGTTCCTTTAGAGAATTCTCCAGAAAAGAAATGGTAGAACTGTAATGCAGAAGCACTTGAATCTAGACTGTCAACTACTTTTTCCCTCTGCCTTTTTTAGCCTCGGAGGAGACTTCAACATTTTGTATCTGGACCTCTAGAAAATGCTTTCTCTTTAAATATCGTCTTCGGTATTTCCCTACTCAGATTACTTTTTTTTTCATTGTAATTTCTCATCTTGTTTTTGCCTTCGTTATTTCTTTGATTGAAGACAAATAAAATGATGATAATTAACTTGGGTAAGATAAATTATAAAAAAAGAAGTAATGATAAAGCATGGCAGTACAATATACATGAGAACAAAATATTTTTACTTAAGATTTTCATAGTTTCTTTTTTCCTTATTACCAAGTTGGTTTCCATATAACACCCAGTGCTCTTCCCCACAAGT
>NW_021915103.1:0-1196 GCF_006229205.1 Suricata suricatta | reverse complement strand
TTTTAATCATCGGAGGTGAGATTTTCAATCAAGCTGTTGCACTCGGAAAGCACGCACGCGAATGTCTGGGCAACGAGGCTGGGGGCCGGGGTCTCCCGTGGGAGGGCGCCGGCCACCGTGCGTGGACCCCGCTCCGCCGCATCTGGAAGTTCTGCTGCTGGGTTTTCCTACTTCTCGGAATATTTATTAAAGATAATTTCCTGAACTCTCCCAACGCAGCCTGGGCCCCTGCGGTGGGCCCCACGGCAGCCGGGGACGCCGGCCCTTCCAGAAGGGGCAGCAGCGTGTCAGTCCCGGGCCGCGGGCCGCCGCGCGAGACCCCCACCCGCCCGCTGGTGTGGTCTCCAAACCGTTCATTTGGCCTCCAGTCTAGCTTTTGTCTTAATTTGCATGGTTTTGACTGAAGTCATACGGTAATTCTGAACCTTGAACAAAATCAGTGGATTTCATCTGACATTATTGCATATAAGTTCACGGGGTTTTGTGGTTTCTTCATCAAACATGTAGTTAAATGTTACAAAATGAAACCATAAAAACCTTGTCTAGGAAAAATTCATGTCTCTCCAGAGGCGCCAAATGTGCTTTAAGGCTAAACTGTGGGGAAGCTGGAAAAGGCTGGTCTGGAATTGAGCAAACTTGTGCAGATGAGACATTAAATCCAGCCATTAGATTGTTTTTAATAATTTTAAATTTTGATTAAAAATAAACTTTGACAAGAGGGCCAGCACAAAACAGCAGTGTCCTCTGAATACTCCAGACGCCCCAGAGGTCAGCTCTGAATAGGAGCTCTGGCCCAGGCCCGTGGGGTCCTTTGACATTCAGGAAATAAATCAGCATCGCCGTCAGAGGTGCTGGAGCCGGACACCGGGCCGGCCCCCTCAGCCCCGCCGCCACCGCCGCCTGAGGACCTTCCGTCTCAGACTCAGTGCTCTCACAGCGGGGACCTTGGGCCCCTGTCCACACCGGAGTCTGCAGGTCCCGGGAGGGGTCTGTCCCGCCTCCTCTGCAGCCGACGTGCGGAAGGAGGAGAAGCTTCTGGACGACCCTGCGTCCCCGCAGCCGGGAGCCCATGTGCAGGGCCGCCTGCGCACCCCCGTGTCCCTGCAGCTCGCATTTCTCAGCTCGTTTCATTAGGAAGCACACATTTCACCTTGATTAGTGGAAAGTACACCTTTGCCCTTCAGAGGCCGCCTGCA
>NW_021915102.1:0-1196 GCF_006229205.1 Suricata suricatta | reverse complement strand
AAAGAAGTAGGATTAAAGAATAAATTATAATACTAATGACTATTTCAGCGGTATTAAAAATTAAACACATGAAATATTAATATTGTCATTTAGAAAGTATATCAGAACTGGGGCGCCTAGGTGGCTCAGTAGGTTAAGCATCTGACTTCGGCTCAGGTCATGACCTCACAGCTTGTGAGTTTGAGCACCCAGCAGGGCTCTGTGCTAAAAAAATAGCTCAGAGCCTAAAGCTGCTTCAGATTCTGTGTCTCTCTTCCTTTCTCTCTGCCCCTCCCCCACTCAGCCTCCTTCTCTCTCTCTCTCTCTCAAATTAAATTTTAAAAATATTTTAAAAAATATATTTAAAAAAGTATATCAGAACTGATAACTGAGGTTCCTCTAAATAACATACACTTATTTTGTTAAATGTATAAATAATTAAAATTAACTGATTTCTATGGCAGGTAGAAAAGATTCTTCATAAAGCAAGAAAAAGATCAATACAGTGAAGATTTTGTTTATGTATTTGCTTTAAGAGGGCATTTTAACCTATAAATAAATTACTTTGTGTAATTTATTAACTGGTTTATTATGAGATTTTACAGAGTAAAGAAAGGCATTGCCTTCTTTTGGGTCATTAATAAATTATAGCTATGGACCTAGGAAACTTAGATTCTCTGAATTCCAAAATTCAAGTAAGGAATTCTTTACACCAGTGCAACAAATTCTCACGGATTTAAAGGCTTGAAACAACATCCGTCTATCAGCCCGCAGTTCTACAGGTCAGAAGTCTGGGAACAGCTCACTGTAGTCCTCACTTCAGGGTGTTGGCTCAGCTGTGCTCTTACCTGGAGCTCACTTGCGTGTGGCGAGATCCAGTTCCTTGTGCTTATAAGACCCTGGTCCTCATTTCTTTGTTGATAGTCACCCAGAGGCTCTCTCAGCTCTTACAGGTCACCCAAATCTTTGCTCTATGGCTCCCTGCATATTCACATAAATATACATAAATCCCTCACATAAATCCCGCTCATGCTTTGAATCACTTTTGCCAGGAAGAACCCAGTGACCTTTAAAGGCTTGCCTGATTGTGCCAGACCCACTGAGGATAATTTCCTTATCATTAGGTTAACTGACTTGGAATCTTAATCATGTCTTAATTATATATATAAAATGTCATTGCATCAGCACCTGGATTAGTTTATGATTGAATAGTTCAG
>NW_021915101.1:0-1196 GCF_006229205.1 Suricata suricatta | reverse complement strand
GACTCAAATTGCCAATTCTGTCTGCCTTGCCATTGATATCAACAGAAATCTCTGCTTAGTTGTTTCGGTTTCTAATTGCTCTGATTTTACAGGACCTTCTCTAATGTCTTCCCTTTGCCATGCATAAATGAACCAATGGTTTCGGGTAAATTCTATATTGATATTTGGGGTTCACGCCCACTGCAGCTCTTCCTCAAACTTACTGGCTCATTTTAGAGTCCTAATCTCCATGGTCTGACCCTTTAAGCCAGCCCAGTGGAGCTGCAGACTTCTACCAGTCTGGCTGCAAGGATGGGTGAATGCGCTCAGGCAAAAATCTACTGACCTGCCTGTCTCCTCCGGCAAAGCTTTGTCTCTGAAGGTAGATTGCTGTGTGTCAGCCATTCTGCCATTGTCTCAGATAGTTTTTGCTCATTGCTTTTGACAGATAATTGTCTTTGTACCCATAAAATATTGTGGGAAAGAAAAATAGAATTTATTATTTATGCAGTAAAATCAAACTTCTTACATTATGATACCATCAACTTTAGGCTAGATTACTGTTCTGTAAAGAGATGTTTAGTGCAGACACACAAATGTAATTATTTCACTTCAGATATAATTTTCAGAATTTTGAGGAAAACTCAAATGCATGGGATCTATGTACTTTTTCTATCTAAATATTTGGTAATAGTTGTCTACTTGGTTTTATATTGCTTTTATTTCGATGACTAGTAACATTTGACTTCAAAGGTTTTTGTCTACTATTTTTACACTTTCTCAGAAAAAAAAAAATTAGGGGCGCCTGGGTGGCTCAGTTGGTTAAGCATCCCGCTTCAGCTCAGGTCATTATCTCACAGTTCGTGGGTTCAAGCCCCGCGTCAGGCTCTGTGCTGACAGCTAGCTCAGAGCCTGGGCCTGTGTTCAGATTCTGTGTCTCCTTCTCTCTCTGACCCTGCCCTGCTCACACTGTCTCTCTCAGTCTCTAAAAATTAATTTAAAAAACATTTAAAAAATCAGGGAAAAAGATATGAAATCTTTGTCTCAAATATTTATGAGATTTGATTTGAAACCAAGAGTTTTGAAAATTGCTAAAAATAAATGAGATGCCCATTAAGAATTAGAAAAATTCTTTAGTGAGCCTTGTTAATGATCAAGGCATCAAGCCTTGAAAGTAAAGCATATTAGCCTCCACAGACTTAAAGCTTTTGGTGTTT
>NW_021915100.1:0-2365 GCF_006229205.1 Suricata suricatta | reverse complement strand
TTTCCTAAAGATTATTAAGCAGTAGAGGAGGCAAATAACAATGAAAATAAGAACCACAAACTTCAAAGTACCAAGTTCTGGTCAGATGATGGCTAGTGCCTTCTTAAGCTTATAAGCCTATTTCCATATTCTGGCTGAGGACCCCCTTTCAAAATTCCCAGAGATTCTAGTCTGCAACCTTTTGGAGGAATCAGTAGATAATGAGTAGAGCTGACGGCCAATCCTTGGATAAAGCAGGCTTTATACTGCTTCAAATGCATTTTCAGCATATAACATCTATGAAACTAATATTCATGAGAAAATAGGTCTGGGAGTTTTTTAAGGAGTAGTTACACCTTTTTACTGATTAATGTTTACCGAGCAAGGAGCCTTTCGGAAATCTGTTAAGTGTATTTTTGTTTGTCACAATGACCTCTGATACTGCATAGGGTCCAGTAAATGCCAGACACAATCCTCTCACAGAAAAAATAAATAAATAAAAGAAAAGAAAGGAAAAAGACTTGTTCTCTTTCCTAATGTATTTTAAAAAAAATTTTTAATGTTTGTTTTTGAGAGAGACAGAGAGAGAGAGAGACAGAGTACAAGCAGGGGAGAGACAGAAAGAGAGGCAGATACAGAATCCGAAGCAAGCAGGCTCTGAGCTGTCAGCACAGAGCCCGATGCAGGGCGTGAAACCGTGAATCGTGAGATTATGACCTAAGCTGAAGTCAGACCTTAACTGACTGAGCCACCCAGACACCCCCTCCAACCTATTCTTTTTAATGTTTATTTATTTTGAGAGAGAATATGTGTGCTCAGGGGTGGGGCAGAGAGAGAGAGAGAGAGAGAGAGAGAGAGAATCCCTAGGAGGCTCCATGCTGTCAGTGCAGAGCCCAACATAGGGCTTGAACTCCTGAACCTTGAGATCATGGCCTCATCCGAAATCTAGAGTTGGACACTTAACCAACTGAGGCACCCGGGCGCCCCATCCTATCCCCTTTCACTCTCCAACCTCATGCTTCTTATGTAGGTAAAAGTCTATTTGTATTTATATGAATCTAGAACCAATTCCATTTTACATGTAAACATGTGCTTGGCAGAATTTTAATTCATGCTAAATTTTCCAGAAATGCAACTATTTACTGCTTTGATTGTTATTTGAAAGTCTCTTAAGAGTTGTTCACCAATTCAAAATACCGTATCACCTGCGACAACTCTGTATTGCATTTAAGTCCCCAGGACCCATTTCTATGCATGGCTGGTGCTCTCTCAGTGATTCTACAGCTTTTGCAAAGATATACAAATCTAGCCCTTATTTTTTAAATAATAAAAATATTTTTATATATGCAAAATATTTTTTTAAAAGGTATTGAGAATACTCCGTGGAATATTTGAAAGTGTCCATACTGACAACATGGTTTTTTTCTAATTTATCTAGACAAACCCATCAAGATTAAGCGAATATTTTATGAAGAAAGACACAGAGTTGGCAAAGTAAGAAACTTCAGAGATTTAGGGAAAGTTTGAAAATTATAATTTTGTCCCAGAAATGTTTCTTTTAAATCTAATCTGAAAGATTTAGTTACCATTTTTTCTTTTTTTCTCTTCTTTGTCTTAAGGTTTTTTTTAATGTTTATTTATTTTTGAAAGAGACAGAAAGTGAGTAGGGGAGGGGCAGAGAGAGAGGGAGACACAGAATCCAAAGCAGGCTCCAGGCTCTGAGCTGTCAGCACAGAGCCCGAGGCGGGGCTTGAACCCATGATCTGTGAAAGCATGATCTGAGCCGAAGTCAGATGCTTAATCAACTGAGCCACTTTCTTTTCTTTTCTCTTCTTTTCTTTTTTTAAAGAAAGGCAGACTGCCACGTGCAGTGCCTCACACGGATGTGTCCGGAGGCTTGGAAGCTGGTGGACTCCCCAACGTTCTCCCGCAAACGGACGCTGCGAGCTCGTCTGGAGGCTCCAGCAGGGGACAGTGTCTATCATACACCCTGGACCCAAGAGCGGTCCTCCTCTGTCGGGAAAGGTCATCCTCATGGACCAAGCACAAAGCTTCAGGAGGGACACATATAGAGAGCAGTGAGGGAGGCAGGGGACACCTGTGTAGCCAGCCAAATCAGCAAACCAACCCTGGTGATCCAGGGGGTGACAGATGTCACACTCAGATCAGCCTCATATCCTGTAGGTACCATTTCTTAACAGAACAGCACAAATGATAGCCTTCTGTAATCCTCCAAATAATATAAGAGAAAAATTAACTTTACCAGCTGCATAAGAGGTTATAATTAATAAGAATAAGAAATTTTAAAGATTTCTTCTGTTCTGTGAGCAATAGTATTGTATGTAGAAGAATCTATGAGGAATCTCAAGCAGTAGAAAAATGGGCT
>NW_021915099.1:0-1196 GCF_006229205.1 Suricata suricatta | reverse complement strand
ACTCCAGCCCACCCTCCAAGACTGACCACACTTAAGAATTTCACTAAGCCTGGGTGGCTTAGTTTAAGTGTCTGACTCCTCATTTCTGCTCAAGTCGTGATCTTGTAGTTTGAGGGTTCAGCCCTGCATCTGGCTCTGTGACATTTTAGTGCAGAGCCTGCTCAGGATTCTCTCTGTCTCCATCTCTCTCTGTTCTTCCTCCACTGGCACTCTCGTTCAAAATACATAAAACTGAAAAAAAAGTCACTATGTGTTTGTGAAGGCATATACGTGCATGTATGTGTTACACATGTACATAATGACATGGGGTTTTTACATATGAAAAATCATGATATTTAGCATATCTTTCAGTCTTTGTTGTCACGTTGGGAACAATAGCTCTCTACAACCTCTACCTTCTAACCAGAAGCAGAATTATCCCTGGCAGTGAGGGTGAGGGTAGGGAACCTTTAATAATGGAAACACAATCTTGATGCAAGCACAGCAGATGCATTTTCTTTACCAAATTGCATCTCAGTTATTAGAATTTATTTTTTCAGATATGAAAAAGGGACACATAGTGACAGGAAAAGGATGCAATTTTTGTGTCACGGAAGGTCTGTGTTAATCTGCAGGTTCGAATGTGGCAAAACAAAAATTGAGATGCAGTGTAAGACCGTCGGTAGGAATCCAAGGAGAGGGGGTCAACTGTTCTTTAGGAGAGTTTGGTGATTGTCCTCACCTTGTGTCCTACAGCCTTTCCTTGTCCCATTTCTATTTTAGTCCATGTGCTGGCGTATCCCCATGAGAAATGCCTTCATTCCATGAGGCTTAGGAGATATTCCTGCATGAAATCTCCTCTGACACAGGCATTTCCCAATTATGAGTTATCATTCAAACTGTCACATCATCAGGCATCTTGGTCAGTCTTTTCTTCAATATTATTACTTAAAAAATAGTAATATTGAAAAAAAAAGGATAATTATTTTTTTTAAAAAAACTTCTTTTTTTAAATATTTATTTTTGAGAAAGACAGCAGGGGTGGGGCAGGGGCGGGGAGAGAGGGAGACACAGAATCGGAAGCAGGTGCCAGGCTCTGAGCTGTCAGCACAGAGCCCTACTCGGGGCTCGAACTCATGAATCGTGAGACCATGACCTGAGCCAAAGTCAGATGCTTAATCGACCGAACCCCCCCCCCCCCCCCCCCCCCCCCCCCC
>NW_021915098.1:0-1196 GCF_006229205.1 Suricata suricatta | reverse complement strand
TGTTAGGTTCACAGAAAAATTGAACTTAAAATGGACAGAGTTCTCCTACACTCAAACCCAGATATATGCACAGCCTCCCTTGGAATTAACATCCTGTACCAGTAATATGCTTTTTAAAATCAAAGAATTCACAATGACAAAATTATTATCACTAAACACCATAGTTTAAAATTAGTGTTCACTCCTGGTATATACATTCCATGGGTTTGGACAAATATACAGTGACATGTACCCACCATAATAGTATCATAGAGAACAGTTTCATTGTTTTAAAATTTTTATGTGCTCTGCCTATTCATTCCTCCCAACCATTGAATCCCTGGCAACTAATGGTCTCCATGCTTTTGCCTTTTCCAGAATGTCATGCATTTGGAACCATACCATACATAGCCATTTCGGACTGACTTCTTTCATTTAGTAATATTCTTTTAAGTTTTCTCCATCTCTCTTCATAGCTTGGAAATTCATTTCTTTTTAGTGAATGATATTTCACTGTCTGGTTATGTCACAATTTACTCATCCATTCACCTACTAAAGGGTATCTTGGCTGCTTTCCAAGTTTTGGCAATTACCAATAAAACTGCTGTAACCATTTGTGTACAGGTTTTTTTGGGGGAATATAAGTATTCACCTACATTGGGTAAATACTAAGGAGTGTGATTATGGATCATATGGTAACAGTATGTTTAATTTTGTAAGAAAATGCCAAACTGTCTTCCAAAGTGGCTGAACCATTGTGCGATCCCACACACACTGAATGGGAGTTCTTGTTTTTCCACATCTTTGCCAATATTTGCTGGTGTCAGTGCTTTGGAATTTTGTCATTTCAATAGGTGTATAGTGGTATCTCTCTGTTGTTTTAGTTTACGATTCCCTAATGGCATATGACCTTAAGCGATCTTTTTACATGTGTATTTGCCATCCATATGTTTCTTTGGTGAAGTGTCAAAGTCTTTTGCCCATTTTTTAACCATGTTGTTTTTTATTGTTGAGTTTTAAGAAATATTTGTGTATTTTGGATGAGTCCTTTAACAGATATATCTTTTGCAAATGTTTTCTCCAGTCTGTGACTTGATTTTTCATTCTCTTAAAATGTCTGTTAGAGAGCAGAGGTTTATCATTACTTTGGTGTTAAATCTAAAAAGTTATTGCCATACTCTAAGATCATCTAGATTGTCTCCTATGTTGACTTTTAG
>NW_021915097.1:0-1196 GCF_006229205.1 Suricata suricatta | reverse complement strand
TGGAGAAGGTAAAATCCTCATGAAACTGTTGGGGAAGGTTGTCTCACTGGTATAGTCTTTTGACTTTCTTTCAGCCACGTGAGATGGGTGCTGGACCTGGGACCCTTCCTTACCAATAAAGAGTTCTCATTGATTTGTGCTAGATTTATCACCTTGTGTGGGAAAGTCTTCCCACTTCAGACTCAAGGAGTGTTCCTTTGTTCTACTTAAGCCTGTGTGTCATGTGGTACTTGGTCAACCAACTGCTGTGTTTGTCCCCTTCAGGGAGTGCATAAGGTCCTACTGCTGTAGCACAAGAGGTACATATGCAGGACAATTGCCCTATGTTGGCTGCCCAGCGGAACCCACTGGACACGGGCGACACCCCCGCTACTGAAGCTGATCTTGCTCTACCTCTGTCTGGTGTGAGTAAAGCTTTGTTCCACCCAGTGTTTGAGTTTTTTTCTCTGATGACTCTGATACTTGCAGTGGGTGGAAGTGCTCATCTTCTATTCCTGATAACACACAACAGATGGCTCTTCTGCAAGAGAAAGCAAGCATATAAAGTACTAATTATTTGCATATTCAAAACTAAAACACCAATATTTATGTTTATAAAATTTTTGGGTAAAATGATATATACTTAATATAATTCTATAGACGGGTATATTGATTCAAGTTATTTCCTACTGATTTGTAATGTAATTTGTGTACGTTAGGTTTGATTTTCCTTAGCAGAAGGGAACATAGTTAACTGATTTTGAACACAGACTAAACTCTATCTTTTCCTTTTGATCTTCATATTTGACTTCTAAACATAATCATTTGTAGGTGCTCTTTGTACACTCACCATGTTTCCAATTTTTTAAATCTTTGTATTGCATTCAAATAATACTAGGTGTCTACCCTTCTATCCTTTGTTGGTCTAGTAAAATTATATATGGACAGGGAATGTTTAAATGGAGAATAATTTCATATAGAGAGAGTTTATTATTGATTATTTAATCTTACTTTTGTAAACAGTCTTGGTATTCCAAAAGTTGGAGTGGTGTCTTGTAAAATTTAAAAAAAGAAACTTAAAGAACATATTTTATATGATTAAGGATGTATATAATTTCTTCTTCTCCAGAATATTTTTATTCATCTATTTTAGGTAATCATATTTTACTTCTAATAACAAAATAAATATCATTTTCAAATCTGTAAACACACATTCA
>NW_021915096.1:0-1196 GCF_006229205.1 Suricata suricatta | reverse complement strand
TTCACGTTCTATACTCACTTTAATTACTTCTTATTTGGAACTGATTTTTATGTTCTCATAGATAACTGAGGGACATAAAGGCCCTAATGTTCTTGGGAAAGTCCAAGGTAAGAGAAAGAAGAATGAAAGAAACGCGACAAAGCAAAGACAAAAAGTGAAGAATACTAAAGTGAAAAATAAAGAACCACGGTGGAAGAAAACACAGAATGCATGAAGTTTTGATACATTTTCCCTGCTCTATAAAGGAGAAGTAAAATAAAAATCTATCAATGCAAGTGTCACTTTGTTACCATCATTTTATATCCTAAATCAAGTCCCAAGGAAATGTAAGGTGTTCTTTTTTCCTAGGAACATGTTTGAAAAACACTACTAAGCTCTCCTGTAATATTCTGTGAATTCCAGGGTGCTCTTTTTTCACATTTAACATCTATGAAATTCAAGACTTTTGGCAATCACAGCCATCCAGGCAGAGACCGTGGATGTGATTCTCCTTGGCAAAGAAGATGTTTACAAATCAAGACTTTAAGAGTTGCTTCTATTCATTTGGAAGAATTCTGAAGAAAATGGTGGAAGATTCATTTAAGAAATGCAACATGATAGCTGCTTTGATGGCATAGGAGATGATGATATGGGGAAAAACCCTAACATTGACCACTCTGAGATTTAACGTGAGTCAGAATAACATCTGTGAGCAGATGTTTTTGGAATTTATTTCATTTATTTCATTTATATTTTCATTTTACATGTCCTCCAGTTTGATAGATGATAAAAACATATATCAAAATGAATCTAAAAAGGTGCATAACAAACAGAAAATAAAAGTCCTAAAAGATAATAAATATTGCATAGTCTTTTAATTCTATCTTTTTTTCTTTTCTTTTCTTTTCTTTTTTTTTTTTTACCAAAATGCCTAAAATTTCTTGGCTAAAATAATGGAAGTCACAAAGTCAATCTTTTCTCATATTTGGTGAAAGCTATTTCTTTGAACTACCATCTTTTTTCCAGATCAAGGGTAAGATATGATCAGACTATGAATGACTAGAGAATAATAAAAAAATCTACCATATTTCTGATACATACATTTTTCATACTATGAGCCATAGTCATAAAGAAATTTTCACAATACTTGTATTCACTGTGTATTGTTTAAAAACAAAATCAACTGAGTAAATTTAAAAACCAAATTGGCTTTATTC
>NW_021915095.1:0-1197 GCF_006229205.1 Suricata suricatta | reverse complement strand
TATGACATAGAAAACAGCCTGGGTTCTTCCTAGATGGGGTTCTTCTGCAAGGATTTTATGTAGACAAAAGAGCAATGTCTTCCTTTGGTGGGTTCCTTTGCTCCCTTACATTGGTATAGGGGTCCATGTATTGCAAAGGCTATAAATAGCTAGCAGGCATTTCTGATGTTCTCAGGTCTGATTGTAAATATCCTGCCTTATTATCCGCGCAAATACGCATACTCCTGTTTGTTTGTGTGCCGTGGTTTTAAATCAGTAAATATGGTTACGAAATCCTACAGAAGGTCATCTTAAATTCTGGAACAGCATGGTTTGGAATTTGTCTCCCTGATGATAGGATGGCTCACAACCAGGTGCCAAATAAAAATTCCCAGTCACCTAAACTTTTTCATGTGTGCAAATATTTGGTATTGGGTATTATGTTGATGGGGTGCTTAGAAGGCTGGCTGGGTTTTTTGCTTTCCATCAGATGCCTAAAATCCCAGTTATAACTGGAATCAAATATTAAACAGAATCTGGGATGCCTGGGTTGCTCAGTCAGTGAAGCATCTGACTTCAGCTCAGGTCATGATCTCACAGATTGTGGGTTTGAGGCCCGTGTCAGGGTCTGTGCTGGCAGTTCAGAGCTTGGAGCCTGCTTTGGATTCTGTGGCTCTCTTTCTTTCTCTCTGTTCTTCCCCCCCGCATGCTCTGTCCCTCTCTCAAAAATAAATAAACATTAAAAAAAAAAAGAATTTATACCAATTTGAAGAACACATAAACTATCCTTTGTGAAATGGAGTAAGAGCATTTTCAATGATATTTCACCCTGGGAGGTGGACACAACTTCTATTTCTTTCCCCATATGCTTACAAAACCATAATAGGTGTGGGCCTGGGTTTGTTGACTGCCTCTGCCCATTACTGTGTACCTTGGTTAAGATTCTTTTACTCTCTTATTCTTCCTTTCCTCATTTGTAAGATAGCGATAATAATTGTTCCTAAGTTATGGGTCTATTGTAAAGACTATAAATGCATTAATATGGGTGAAATGTCTAGTATAAAAAGTCCACATAATATAAGCTGATGAATGGGAACGGTTTTGCTAATATTATTTTCACCAAGCAAACCTCCCAAAAATTCAGTTAAATGGCAAATAAATGTTAACATTATCTTTTGAAATTGTTGAGCTTTTAAAGCTAAATAAAGTGAAAAAAAA
>NW_021915094.1:0-1197 GCF_006229205.1 Suricata suricatta | reverse complement strand
CTCCGGCTCTGTGTCTGCGTGAGGTGTAGTCAGCTCCGAGCTCCGCGGACTCTGACTCAGGCCCTTCTTCCTCATCTGTCCCCTCCCTGAGCCTAACCTAATCCCCGATGCTCCGTGTCCACTCTGTGCAGCACCTACTGGGCTCTGCCTGCCCTCTGGCCTGGGGTGTTTTCTCTCTCTCTCTTGTCTCTCTCTCTCTCTCTCTGTCTTTCTCTCTCCCCACAAGATCTTCATTTGGGGTCTGACAACAGCCCTTTCTGAAGTCCTCTTTAGAGCCCAGGTTTTAGCTGTGGGAGAGACCAGACCTTGAACAGTTGCTCCTGAGGTTTCTTCTCAGTGCCAGCTCTTCCCAGGAGCCTGGGGCCTGTCCTACCCCACCCCTCGCCCCACATCCCCTGCCAGGGCCCCCCCAGGCCACCGCTGGTGGGCCTCCCCTCAGGGGCCTCCTCTCAGGGCACTTCTGAGCTCCCTGGGTCACTGGTGGTGGGTGGGTGTTAGTGCCGGCAGGAGCGGTCGGGGGCTTATGGGGTGGCCTTGTCACCTGGTTTGGTGGAAGCGGATGTCCTGTGTCCCCTCCACCCCTCCTGCTTTCCTTTTCTTTTCTAAGACTCTGTGTAATACTCACCTTGCAGATTATCGAAGCAAATCTAAGTGGAGAATTGAACTTGAAAATAGAAACGGAACTGGTGTGTGTTACAACCCACTTTAAAGATCTCGGGAACCCTCCTGCAGGTGAGTTTTGTGCTGTGTGCTCTTTCACCTTTCCTACGTGTTTCAGGGGCACAGTTGCTGAGATCTCTGCCCGGACACCAGGGGGACTGTGGCTGCCCATGTCTCACGCTCGGGGAGAGAGCAGGCAGCCAGCCGAGGAGGCAGCAGGGAGGGCCGGCCTCCTGGGCCTGAGGGCAGTGCAGGCCCTGCGGTTCCCGGGAACCCTGGTGGCTCTTCTGTGCCCATGTCCACCTGCTCCTCAGAAAGGATGGCGTCACGAGGCGGAAGAGGTTTCCTCATTCCTGCTGAGGTCCCAAGTGTGGTGCAGTCAGATTAGCAGGTAGACCCTTTCCTCGCCTGACAAATGTCCCACCCCTACACAGTGACAAGCACCATGGGACCCACCCGTTCAGGGGCGGCGGATGATATGGTGACTGATGGGGGAGCTGTGCCAGCAGAGCTCAGGGACCCGGAGGGCACACTCAG
>NW_021915093.1:0-1197 GCF_006229205.1 Suricata suricatta | reverse complement strand
AGGCCCTGAGCTGTCAGCCCAGAGCCTGATGCGGGGATCGAACTCATGAACTGTGAGATCATGACCTGAGCCAAAGTCGGATGCTCAGCCAACTGAGCCACACAGGCGCCCCCTTCCCGCCCCCCACTCTTCCCCACTGACGCTCAGGAAGTGTCTCCCAGCCTTGGACCCCCTGGGGACCTCAGGCCTCCTGAGAACAGCCTGCAGGTGTCTGCTCCAGGAGGCCTGATGAAAGGAGCCGGCAGGGCTGGCGGCTGGGAAGCAAGGGCGAGAAAGGAATGGTCTCGGCTCCATCTCCTTGTCCAAAGCCCGGCCTTCTTCCCACCCTGTGCCGCTTTCTCTCCTGGCCCCTTCGCCCTTCCCGTGGCTCCTCATGCTCCCAGCAAGAACAGAATGGTACAGAAAACAATCAAAAAGTAACAGCGTTTGGCCAGTAAGGCCCCTCCACTTCCCGTGTTCTGTCCCCAAGAACCCCCAAGACTTTTCCTGGACCGAAGTGTCCTCTTGGGGGACAGGAGCGCCCTCACCCTTTCAGACCCTTTGCCTTCCACATCCCCAGGTCTGTGCGGACACACAGGTGTCACTGTTACCTGCGCACCTGGGAACTCTCCAGCTGGTGAGGAAGAGACTCCGGAACTTAGTAGCCACTCGTCTGTAAAATATGCCCATCGTGGGGCCTGGTGCCCGTGAATTCCCTGGTTTGGGGGCACGGATAGACACACAGATGGATGAGTGAACGTCTGTGTATGTATCATTCACCTGTTACCTGAGGTCGTCTGCGGGAAACTGTTTAACGTCAGTTTGGCTTCACCCATGAATCTGGCAGGCTTCCCACACTTCCCAGGACCGCTGGGTAATTACCATTATTTGAGCACAGAGCCACCCGAAAGGAGACAAAGAAAAGCCCGATTGGGTTTGGGTGTCTGGGAGTCAGGGTTCTTCAGACCTCCGCTCCCCTCTCCCGGCACACAGGGTCAAGTCAGAGAGACCTCGGCGGGAAGCCCAGTGACGGTCATGCATCCCCCCTCGCTGGTACCAGAGACGGGAGCCGTGTCTCCCCCCGGCAAACAGTTTCCTTCGAAGGTTGGGGACATTCTCAAACTTCCAGGAGCCGTGTTCTCATTCACACACCCATCCACCCCCACACACGCCGCTCCAGAGACAGGAAAATGCCCACACGTGTGCTCATTTCAGCGC
>NW_021915092.1:0-1197 GCF_006229205.1 Suricata suricatta | reverse complement strand
CCGAGCTTAAGCCCAAATAAACACCCGTTGCTTTTGCATATGTGACTTGGACTCCTTGATGGTCTTGGCTGGTGGGTATTCTGCGATTTTGGGCATGACAAGGACAAGTACATAATGCATAGAGGAGCCAACCCCCCAAATCAACACTCGTGTAAAAGTTGCATAATCGAATGTAAAATTAATCGAATTTTCATTCACTGAACTATCAAAAAAGAAAAGAGCTGTGACATCAATCTTCAGTGGAGAAATGGGTACTCTTGTAATTGTTTATGGA
This sequence comes from Suricata suricatta, assembly GCF_006229205.1. Classification (NCBI taxonomy): domain Eukaryota; kingdom Metazoa; phylum Chordata; class Mammalia; order Carnivora; family Herpestidae; genus Suricata; species Suricata suricatta. The sequence goes on along the minus strand of NW_021915092.1, from coordinate 923 downwards.
ATTATAAAGTGTACATTTTAGAAATAAATCAGATAAAATGTTTTATTAAAAGATATATATTCTTTAACAAAGCAACTTTGCCTTTTGTATTCTATAATAATCCAGCCTCTGGAGGGGCGTCTGGGTGACTCAGTCGGTTGAGCGTCCGACTTTGGCTCAGGTCATGATCTCATGGTTTGTGAGTTCGAGCCCCGCGTTGGGCTCTGTGCTGATAGCTCAGAGCCTGGTACCTCCTTTGGAATCTGTGTCTCCCTTTTCTCTCTGCCCATCCCATGCTTGCACTCTGTCTCTGACTCTCAAAATAAGTAAACATTAAAAAAAATGTTTAAATAATAATGCAGCCTACAGAAATATAAGTACTGATATTTAAATGGCTACATAAATTTTGGCATTTGCAAGTATACCGATTAAACGCAAAGCACTAATTAAAATGAAGTAATGATCTATTGGGATATTATATTCCATACTATATATAATTAATTCCTTTTAATTCGTTAACTTATGTCTCTCTCTGTATTAAAAAAATAAATAAAACATTAATAATTAGTTAACTTATTATATATAATTGATTCCTTTATATATAATGTATATTACATACGTAATATAGATAAGTGGAATGACTTAGGGATATTCATAGAATGGTATGAAACAAACATAACAAATCTGACAACTGACGTGCAAAATGAAATGAAATCCAACTCAACACCCTAAGTTACTCCCCCACTTCACAGCCTACGCAAACGCACGGCATCACAGCTCTCTATGGGACTTGCCAGTCTCACCATCTTTTAGGTCTTATGTCTTCTACCTACAAAGAATAATAAAATATAGTTACCCAAAGCTCAAGTGCATTTACAATATTACTGTTTTGGAATGTATTTATGCATTTAGGACAGGAACAATTTCCCCATGATTTTTTTTTT
>NW_021915091.1:0-1197 GCF_006229205.1 Suricata suricatta | reverse complement strand
GGCCCGTGTGGTGCTGGCTTCTGTCACGTGGTTCATGCATGCTGGGCACAGCCTTTTCCTTGAGCCTCCAGCACAGGAGGGGCTTCTGGGCTTTTCCTTTCCTGGCCAATCAGCTCTGCAGGTTACGTCTCTCCAGCTCGCATCCCTGCCTGGCTTCTGCCTGTTGACGGAGCCCTGGCGGACGCGAGCCCACGCTGATCCGTGTTCCAGCACGGACGTTACAACGTGCGTGTCCAAACATCACATCAGGTGAAAGAAGCCAGACGCTCAGTTTCTATGAAATGTCCAGAGCAGGTGGATGCACCTGATGGGGTCTGGGGTGATGCGGGCTCAGAGCTGAAGGCCAAGAAAGGATTCTGGCTTCGGTGCAAAAAATAAGGTGATTTCATTAAAGCACGAGACAGAGCCCAGGGAGGGAGGAGCTGCCCCGGGGCTGTGAACGCTGACCGCATAGACACTAGGGAGTGGGGTTGGGGGAGGACCCCAGGGCGGCCTCCACAGGGACCCGATGTGCTCACGAGGACTCCTAAGGCACCCGGGCCTTGCTGTCCCCCAGCCGCGGCTGGTTCCCTCTAGAAAGACGCTAACGGAGGAAGTGGGTCCCTGGGGAAACGCGGGACTCTGAGGAATTTGCCTCCGTGTTTGTCCCTGGGCTGCGGGTCCTGCAGAAGTGATGTCTCACCTGCCACTTCCTTCTCCCCTTTGTTTTCACGTCACCGAGGGGGGGAGGGGGAGGTGGGGGCTCCAGGGAGTGGAGTCTGCAGGGTTCTGGACTTGAGGCTCCTGGTGAGATTGCGGTTTCCTGTAATTCACTAAGAGAGCTGCAAACTGATGGAGACTCGGGTCTGCAGGTCTGGGGTCTCTGTCAGTGAACCGCTGGTTTTCTTTCCTGTCCTTCATTCTTGGGCGGCGGAGGGGTCCCTGAGGGATGTCACACGTATCCCACCCAAGGCAAGGGGGGTCTGGTGGGGGTGTCAGCTCGCCTTATGCTCCCTCACTGCACAAGACAGGCAGCAGATCGGGGGCTGCCGGGGGCTGGGTACGGGCGTGAGGAAGGACTGAACAGTGTAAGCGTCGCCATCTGGGTTGACAATGTTTGGGGGAGGAGGACCCCAAGTTTGTGCCACGGCATCTGATGAGGAATCTGAATGGGGGGCATGAAAGGGCAAGGATCTAGATGGGAGAGAGGCCTGCACC
>NW_021915090.1:0-1197 GCF_006229205.1 Suricata suricatta | reverse complement strand
GAAGTTAGTTAAGGATCTGAGGAAGTCACTTGACTCTTTCAGGTAAATAGAGCAAAATCTAACAACAGTCTTTTTTGCAAAGATAGTTTACATAAGCTCCTTGGAGATTTTAAATGGTTATTATTTTATTCTAACAATTTTGAAGGTACATATGCCTCAACAGTAGATCAAGAAGAGTTAAAATAATTTAATTTTAAACCATTAAATACAGGGACCCCTGTGCTCACATTAAAGTCAAGGGGATTCCAATATCCAACCTTTTTTTCCTTCCACTGAACAGTTGTGAACTCCTCCCTCTGTCATGCATTAGTTCAGTGAATAATATTATTTGCTTAATCCAATATTTCCTTCCCTATGTAAAAGTGACACCAACTTTGCAGATAATTCACCTTGAGGATTAAAGAGAAAATTTCACTTTAATCTTGGGTCTTTTAAGTAGTAAATACAGGCTAAGACAATAAAAGGCACATTCTAAGAGAATACCATTATTTTTTTAAATTTTTATTTTATCTTTTGAGAGAAAGAGTCTGCATGAGCAGGGGAGGGAGGTGGGGGGGAGAGATAATCTTAAGCAGGCTCCATGCTGTCAGCACAGAGCCCAACACAGGGCTCAAACTCATGATCTGAGCCCTGACCTGAGTCAAATCAAGACCTGAAATCATGACCTGAGTCAAAATCAAGAGTCAAATGGTTAACCAATTGAGCCACCTGGGCTTCCCAAGAGAATGCCATTTTAAAGTGACTTGACTGCAAGAGTTACCATCCTAGTGGTGAAAAGCAAAACACAGACACTTGTTACCTGAGATCAGAAATACAACATTCGCTCTCTTTAGTTTCCTAATAAAATATCCTATTTTGGGCTGTCTCATCAGTCTATTTGGCTTTTTTCCCCCCTTATTTTACATTTCCTTTCTTCAGTGCTAAGGACTAATAGAATTTCACTTGCACTGAAGTGTAAGGAGGCTGCACAGAAGTTATTGCAACTCGTTTCCAATGCAACACTTAACATTTCCTCTCCTGTAACATCTTAGACCAGAGCTATGTTAGTATCTTCTGTGAAAAGGCACAAATATTTAAGAGTGTTTCTCGTAAAATCAATTACTGAGCTTTAGTTTAATCTCATAAAGCTTTTAGAGAGTTTTATTTTGTTATATGAATGATAAATTTTTGAGAATGTTGCTCAAGGCTATGACTACA